>NW_027397110.1:10446763-10507987 GCF_003265705.2 Callorhinus ursinus | reverse complement strand
CACACACACACACACACACACACACACACACACACACACACACACACCCAAAAGCGAGTAGCCGGATATTTTCAACACATCATGCTTATTCATCCATGGAGTGTTCCAGTCACTTCTCAGTTCCACAGATGACCCGCTCCCTATTGCCTGGAAGTTCCTACAGACACTCTTCCTCTGACTTCCCACTCTTCTTCCTCCCTTGCTCCTCCCCCCCGCCCACCGCCCCCCCCACCCCGTGCCCAGCTGACTCTTACTCACTCGCCTCTAGCCCCATCTCAAGGTCACCTCCTCCAGGAAGCCTTTCCTGGCCCCCAGCCAGTCCAGGCCCCAGGCCAGCAATCTGTGCCAACAGCAGGCACCGTGCCTGGCTTGCTCCTCACGGCGCCCTGAGGCCAGCACAGCATATGCCACATAGCCGGTGCTCTGTGTACCAACTCGAGATGCCACCCACACTGCCGTGGGACATCAGGAAGAAGGAGCTGTCCAGGGAGACACCGCTGGGCATGATGGAAAAAGAAGCACCTGCGTTGTCCTTGGCTTCGGTCAGAAACATTCCTTCGGGACACACTTAGGGTGTTGGGACACTCTCCTCTCTAATGTCCAGCCTGAAATTCTGATGCCAAAAAGCCTCCCAAGATTCCTTGAGCCAAAGCCATGTGTCCTCGCGGAGCCATCCCCAGGGTCTCAGGGGCCGTGGCGATGGGGAAAGAGCAGGGTCCTGGGATCTTGCAGCAGCACCAAGCACCAGATCTGGGGCTTGGCAGAAGGCTAGGGACTTTTCTGTGTTAGGTCTTGAAGTCCCAGGTAGCCTAAGACAAAAGAACCTCAAGTTACTCCCATCAGACAGATGGGGAAACCGAGGCCTCAAGATGTCAAGTAACTTTTCCAAAGCCAACCATCTCATAAGCAAAGGAGTTGGGATTCGGGCCTTGCTCCTTCTGCGACACCTGTTAGTGAGCAAGTGGACAAATGAACTGCAGGGGGTTGATTTCCCCAAGGACAGCCACCCAGAGCCAGGAGGGAACAGAGTTCCTTGTGAAGGTTCATCCTGGCTTTGTGACCCTGGGTGAGTCACCTGCCTTCTCTGAACCTCACTTTCTTCAAGGTGAAAAAAAAAAGTCCCTTCTCTTGGGGCCATTAGGAGGATCCGAAGAGACAGAGAACATTCAAGCCACCCCGTGGGGAGATGCCGAGCAGCTGAGTGGTCTCATTTTCAATGTCCTCACACATACCCGCTGGTCCATCCCCAGAGGCCCAGCCGCCAGAGCCTGAGGGATCGCTGCACGCGTGCAGCTGGGATCCATGCCCCCCGGGGGTCCCCCTTACTTGAGACTCACTGGCAGCTGGGACCAGAAGAACCTTACACCCCTACCCTGGCCAGCCCTCACCCCTTTTTCCAGATGAGGAAACAGGTCCACAGACAGGAAGGCACTTGCCCAAGATCTAACAGTCATTTGGCAGCAGATCTAGGACTAGCCCGGTTCCCCAATTCAGAAAATCTCACAGGCTAAACATGGGGGCTCTTTCATGGCTGGAGAGTCAGTGGTCTGAGCCTGGACGTGGGGCTTCCCTGAGCTATGGGAAGGCAGAGAGCTCATGTTTGCTGAGCACTCAGGGGTGTCAATGACTGTTCTAGGCCCTTCCTACTTAGACCACTTCAGTGGGCCCAGGGAGCCCAGGGAGCGGGTGCCACCCTTGTCCCCATGTTACACATGAGGGCACAGACTCAGAAACCAGGAGTGACCTGCCCGAGGTTACACGGATGGAGTGTTTTCACCCAGAGTCCGTGTGGCCTCTTTCTGCATTCCCAGGGCTACAGACCCAGCCCTGACCCTGGAATGGAGTAGAATAGGGGATTAGGGGCAGGAGGAAGGGGGCCCAGCACCCAGCATCACCTGATCACCCCACCCAAGCCCACCCTCACAAAGGAAGATGGTGTATTCAAGGAACCCAGAGGCCAGGGGGCATGCATGGCTGGTGACATGGGGACCAGGGAGGAGTGACCAGGTCAGGTGGGCGTGGACCCCTGCTGGGCCTCGGGTCTCGGTCCTCAGGGCAATGAGGCACTGTTGAGGGGCTTCACCGGGCAGGGGTGGGGTGGGGTGATGTGATCGTATTTGCATTTAGAAAAGGCTCCTCTTGGCCACTGGATGGAGAAGCCTTTGAGGAGGGTCAGAGGGGAAGCTGGGGGGGCCAGTGGGAGGCTTACAGAGCTAGCAGTGAGAGAGGAGGGTGGCTGCGGGAGGTGGGGCGAGGCAGGGGGGGGTGTCCTGGGCAGGGCACGAAGGGACAGGAGAGGGTGCACGAGCAGGGGAGGCTGGAGCCAGCCGAGGCAGTGAGGGAATCCCGCCCGTGGCAGCAGGAGTATGGGCGAGGGGCAGTGAGCGCCCAGCGGAAGACGCTGGGTCTCCTCCAGTTCATGCAGTTCCAGGCATGACTTGCCAGGAGGTGAACTGAAGGTGAAAATCGAGTACTGGCCAATTGGACCTAAATTAACCGTGTGTTCTTCCTTCCCACCAGCTGAGCCACCCACTGGTGGCCGAGTTCTGACACCTTCTCAGAACATACCAGAGCATCCAGTCACTCCAGAGCGTCACTGACGTGCTCTCTCTGTTCTAGAAGCTGGTGCGATAGCCGTGAACTGGACAGACCAGGGCCCTGTCCTCCCAGAGCCGGCAGAGAAAGTCAGATCAGGAAGGACCATAAAGAACATCAAGCAGGGGGGTGGAGGGGTGGGGCCTGGGGGGAGGGAGGGACCACTTGAGACAGAGGGTCAGGAAGCTGATCCCTGAGCAGAGAACTGAGTGATGGGAAGGAGGACAGAGGAGTGGGGGAGGTTGGTGCATCTGGGATCCGCAAGGAAGCCCAGGAGTCTGGAGTCAGTGGGTAAAGGGGGGGTAAGTTAGGAGAGGAGGCTGGGGTGCAGGTGTCATTCAGGGCTTCACATGCCAGGAGAGGAGATGGTTTCAGACGTGAAGGGGAGCCATGGGAGGGGTTTAGGCCTGGACATGGCTGCATCTAATTTTCCTTTTTGAAAACTCGTCTGGGGTTCCTTTTGAGAATGGCTGTAAGGGAAAGGCAGAAGGGAGAGAGCCCTTATGTCACAGGCACGCAAGTGCAGGGTGCTCCTGCCATGTTTTGGTGTTCCCAACGCCCGGCACAAGACCACCCACACAGCAGGCTTCAATCCCATCTGTGGTATGGGGGGGTTGACCCTGAGCTGTTAACCCCCCACCCCTGGCAATGAGCTGAGCTCAGCTCGCCTGCTTATCTGGTTGTGAGCTGGCACATATGCCTCCCGGCCCCAGGAAACCCTCCTGGCCCTGAGCCCTAGCTGCTCTCCCCAGCTTTATCTCTGTACCAGAGATCTCTTGTTTCCCCCAACTCCGCTCTCCCCAGCGGCCCCCACCTTCCAATGTCAAGGGCTCAGCGTGACTTATCTCCCCCTCCCTGTAACAGGGGTAACAGGCATTGTAGCAGGAGCCCCGGAAGGAGGGCTTGTCCAGAGCTGAGCATCTCGGTCCCGGACGACACAGGAGGGTGACATGCAGGACCGGCACATCCTCTGCAGGAGCCAAGGCAAAATGAAAATGCAAGATCCGTTGTGCAAAGGTCAAGAATTTCAAGGTGGCCCTAGTGTGTGTCTCAGCTCCCCAGAGTCCTGGGAAGACAGACCTTGCCCGGTTCATTCTATCTGGCCCACAAGGGTGTCCAGTGTCCCAAGGCCACCAGGGGCCACCAGGGGCCACCAGGGGCCAGGGTGCTCCAAGTTGTTGGGAACAACTGGGTCTAGCCTGGTCTCTGTTCCTCCCACCATTTTGCGCCAGAGAACATGCTTTTCGGCTCCCTGCCCAGGGGAGGCGCCCCGGCAGTGAGCCTGGGATCTCCCAGCCCAGCCCTGCCCTTATAAAAGGGGAAACTAAGGCTCAGAGAGGGGAAGTGATTGGTCTAAGGTCCTTCAGCACACGGGTCCCGGCCCAGCTGAGATAGGCAGAGGCAGGCGGCAGGCAGCCCGTACACGGCTGGTGACAATGACCTTCTGCAGAAGCTGCCTTTCCTCTGGCCTAGAGCCAGCCCTCCTTCAGCATTAGGTGGTGCCTGATAAACGCTTGATGACTGATGGCCAAGGGGCACACGTGGCAGGTGCGGAGAGGGACCAGCACCATCCCCAGGCCACCTGGGGACTTAGGAGCCAAGATGGGGCAGAAAAAAACAGTGTTCCAGGCTCCCTACCCCAGTTTCTTTGCCCTGTCCTTGCTGCCTGCCTTCCTCAGGCCCAGGCCGGGGTGCCAGTCAGTGTCCTGCAGGTCAGGCCCCTTGGCTGCGGTGAGCTTCAGCTTCCCCCGTGGGCGGCCCGGGGGGAATGCCCACCTCGCGTGAGGATCAAGTGAGGGCGCTCCTGTGTGACGTCTCATGCAGGGGCCAGCACACAGTAGGCGCTCCGTAGATGGAGGGTAGCCCCTGTGGATCCTCCTAGGGCCTCTCCATGAAGTTCAACTGAGGTCAATTCAAAACGTGTCCAGCGTGTTTAAGACAATGCATGGATCATAGTGTGCCTAAGATACCGTGCTAAGCTCACGGGGTGACCCAAAGGAACTGGATGAGGCTCCCTGCCCTGCAGAGACTCAGAGTCATGGGAAAGATCAGATAGAGTCACTCTGGGGAGTGAGAGGTCCCTCGGGCTGGATGAGAAAGGCTCCCAGAGGAGGGGCCCAGGAGCGGGCCTTGGAGGTCTTAGACACGTGCAAAGGAAAGGCACCCCAGGCAGAGGGAACAGCTTGAGCAAAGGCCCTGAGGTGGAAATGCCCAGGGAGTGTTTGGTGGGGCCAAGCAGACAGAACATGAGGCAACGTAAGGACAGTGACGCTGGAAGGGAAGGTTGGGAGAAGCCCGCCGGAGCCTTGAGTGCAGTGCTGGGGGTGGGGACACTGTCCTGGGAGCGATGGGGCCGCCGAGGGCCGGTGCTTCCCCAGGTACCCTTCCCTCCCGAGGCTGCCACCCACGAACTCCTACATGGCCTCGAACGACGGCCCTGCCTCCACACCTGCAGGAGGGCAGGGCCTCCCACTGGCCTCCAGCTGGCACTGCCCTGTCCCCTAACAGCTCTGCCAGGCAGAGACCCCCCCCAGGGGCCCACAAAGGGCCCGGCACACAGGAAGTGCCTGACAAGGGGGTGGGCTTGGTGATGCGTGTCTCCCCATCCTCCCGGCTCCCCGCCCCCCGCCCCTCGCAGGACTCACACGGTGGGGATGTACTCTCCGGGGAAAGCGTTGGTGGTGTAGCTGATGAGAAGGCAGGTCTTGCCCACGGCTCTGAAAGACAGGAGGTTCGAGAGGACAGCGGTCATGGGCCCTGCCCGAGACCCTGGGAGTTTTCTGGGTCCCCTAGCCCAGCCCTCAGGGAAGACCCAGGCCCACCTCTCTGGGCCTCAGTCTCCCCACCTGAGAATGCCAATATCAGTGGTCCCAAAACTGAGTCGTAAGAGTCATCAGGAGTGTTTGTTAAAGGGCAGACTTCAGGGTCCTCCCTTAGAGATTCTGATCCGTGGGTGCAGGGCAGAACTGGGAATCTGTATTTGTAACAAGCTTTCCCAGGTGACACCAGTGTGGCACACAGGGTTAAGAGCCCAGGAGCCCACTGAACCAGACAATACCCAGGGGCCTAACCAGGCCTCTGCCATCACAGGCCTGGGCTCCAGATACCAGCTCCACCACCTAACCATGGCACAGCCTTGGGCAAGGCACTTAACCTCCCTAGGCATCAGTTTCCCCATCTAGAACATAGGGATCCGAGGCGTTCCTCCTCCTAGGAGTGTGTTGAGTAGTAAATCAGAGGACGCCCATAGAAGAAGCCAGCACCGTGTCTGGCAGAGCTTAGCGGCTAGTAGTCAACACTAGGGGAAGCCTGTCCCTCCCTCCTCTCTCCCTCCCACCTCACCAGAGAGAGCAGCCGGTAAGAGCATGGAGTTTTGAGGTCAGAGAGACCCAGCCTCACGTCCCATGAGGTCTTGGGCAAATGACTTAACTTCTCCAGGCCTCAGTTTTCCCACCTGTAAAATGGACCTCGTTTTAGGTTGGTGGGAAGACCAAATAGAGGGGGTGTGACTGAGTCCAGTGCCTGACACATAGCAAGCGCTAATAACTGCCGTGACGCGCGCTGTCTTCCCCCGCCCTGCGGGTCAGCTGGGCTGGGAGGGGGCACGGGTGGTGCGGTGGGAAGGCTAGCAGCCAAAGGGGCAGCCCTGGGCCTTCCAGCCCCACTCCTGTATTGTCACTTCCTGTTCTGAGGAGGCCAGCCACCTTCTTCCCCCCTCTGCCCTTCCCAGAGCTTGCCACCAAGGTGACTTTGAATAACTGGAACGTTGGCTCTGCCCTCCCCTCCTCAGATCAGATACAGAGCGGAAGTGAACAGGGCTGCGCAGGCGGGCAGATAAGGCCAGGCCGGTGTGTCGGAATCAGCTGAGGGCTGATAAATGGACCCGCTCCCATGAGATCTGTCAGAGCCAAAGTCGGTCTGTCATGTCAGGGCCACTGTGACCCAGGCCAGGAAAGATCTGAGTCTCTCCAACCTCAGGCTGCCCCTCTGTAGAATGGGAGAGTTGGAACGGAGGCCTGACCAGCTAGAAATGCTGGAGTTTACTGGGTTGGACTCACAGGAAACGCCAGGATGCACCTGTAGGCTGTGCCCTGAGACGTTGCTGCTGGCTGGCTCCAGAGATCGGCATCTTAGACCTCAATTGAAAGAGGCCCGCGGGGACATGACAACCTGAGGTCACCGAGACCCACGGGGACATGACAACCCGGGGTCCCTGAGATCCCACAGCTGAGAAAGCCCCTCAGCCCAGCCTAGCCCGCGCTGACCCTCCCAATCACCCTCCCATGCCTTCTTCCCGCCACCCTCACTTCATGTCTCCCTCCCCCTTCTGCTCATCACCCACATCCCCCACACATCCTCCCCAACCAGGCAGGCTGAGGGGGGAGGGGAAAGTCAGCCAAGGAGGAGGGGGAGGAGGTTAATATTTATTGAGCACACTATGCACAGGACAGCCCCTCAAACTATGTCAGGTGACCCCACATCAATCCTGGGGGCGTGGCCTCTTCCCAGATGGATGAACTGAGCTTCAGAGAGGCTCTGTGGCTTGCCCAAGGACACACAGCAGTGCAAGCCATTGACTAGAGCCCAGGTCAGCCGGAGGACAAAGGCCAGATTCTTGGTTCTCCACCCCTGCCCCTGCATCCGCAGAGTTGAAGACAGGTCCCATGAGAGACCTGCTCCAGCTCTCAGGGTGCAGGGGAGGGACCCAAGGCACCTCCACGCTCAGTCCTGTGCCCTTTACCCACCGCCATCCAAGCAGCTTCCGGAGTGAAGTAGGCAAAGAGGGTGAAGCTGTCTTCTGCCCACCTCGGGGTCTGTCTCTGGGCCCCGGGACAAGAAGGGAGAAGCTCCTCCCACTGCCTCCCAGGGACTCCTACATCTGCAGGGCAGGCGGGTGTCAGGGATACCCCAGTAGAGAGCTTCAGCCAGGGAAGGAAGTTTAGCCAGGTACCTACCCATCTCCCACCACCACACACTTGATGGCCTGCATGGCGTCTGGGGCCTGGGAGGCAGCGCTGGTGACAGTTCAGGGCACGGAGAGGGTTTCTGCGGGCTCCAGGGGTTTGGAGAGCCTGGCAAGGCGCCCCGGCAGAGGAACAGCCTCAGTAGGACAAGAGGTAGGAGGAAGCGGAAGGGGAACTTACCCAAGCTGCTGCCCCAACAGCCGTTTGCAGAAGGCGGAGCATGCGGTCTGGCAGAACAGCTCGGGGCCCCTCAGGTGCTGGGCTGGAGCACCCGCAGGAGACCTGGTTACCCTGCCGACTGGGGCCTCACTTCTTGCCCATGGGGCAGGGCCAGAGTTGTTCTCCAAAGACTTCAGGCTTCCAGGAATTCAATTCACCTCAATTCTAAGTGAAGCATTTAATGAGTGCCTACTGTATGCCGGGCATAGTATCAGGTGCTGGTGAGTCCAGGGTGCAAAAGGCACAGCTGATCCCTGGGGAAGATGCGACCTGACACATGTCAGGGGGGATCTCCAGGGAGGGGACCTCAGAGCTACATGGAGGGAGAGCTGGGGCCCGTGAGCATTTGAGCCAGCACTTGAAAGCTTGCCAGAGAGAGGACACTCCCGGTGAGGGGATTGCGCAAGCAACACATAAGGTTCCCCCAAGCAGGTGCGAGCGTGGGAATCCCGGAGTGTGGAAGGATGGGAGATGCAGGGGGGTGGGGGAGCGGGAAAGGGGCGGGGGCCCCGCTGAGGGAGAAGAGGAAATTAAAGGGAGATGATGGGCAGTGCTCCACATGAGCCAGTCCTGTGCTCAAGGCAGCCTTGGGGGACCAGGCGCCCTGGAACGAGGCTCCGTGGCACATTTTAACGATGGGCAGATGGGAGGGTCTGAGAAGGCAGCTGACCCACTAGGACCATCCAGCCTGAAATCAAACCCAGGACCAGGTGACTCCAAGTTCTTCTGGCACCTCAGCTGCTGAGGGGACAAAGCCGGAGTTCTGCTGCTCATGGGGAGGGTGAGTGCTCCCCCTTAGCCATGAGTCAATTTGGGATCTGAGCAGCACGGCCTCTCCCCGTGGGCTCCGAGTTCACCTGGCTCTTACCGTTCATTTTGCCACTGCTCCCCACACCCAAGGGAAGAAATAAGCAGAGCCACTGGTTACCCAGCCTGGACCGTCACTTAGGACGAACCAGGAAACCACAGGACAGTGGCCGGCTCCAATATGGGGCCAGTCAATAATTAAAACCAGCCAACAAACTTTGATATCTTTCCTCTGTCCTTTGCATAAGCTGAGCTGAGACAGTGGGAAACACTTCACGGTGCTCAGACCAGGTCAGGAAGGCCAGTGGCCCTTCCATGACCCACCCTGGGCTTCCTCCCTCACAAACCCCCTAAGGACTTTATTCTGGGTGCTCCCCTGTACCCACCTTCTTTTTCCCATCCACTGCTAGCCCTTAGGGCAACCCCTGTTGATCTAAACAACAACAACAAAACCTAAATGCAATGTGATATCCTGGATTGGATCCTGGAACAGAAAAAGAACATCAGTGGGGAAAGTGGTAAAATCCAAATCAAGTCTGAAATTGAGTTGACAGTATTGTCCCAATGTTAATTTCTTAGTTTTGACAAGTGTCCCGTGGTTATGTAAGTGATGTTGATGTAAGGGAAAACTGGGTGAAGGATATAGGAGAATTCTCTTACTATCTTTGTGACTTTTCTGTAAATCTAAAATTGTTCCAGAACAATATGTTTATTTTTAAAAAAAGAAAAGAAAGAATAATGCACCTCTTTGGGAAGACACGGTATGACTTCAAAAGGGGTATATGTATGGGTTTTATCCCCCATTCACCCCCCCTAGGGTGGGGCTTCCTTTTACAGTGAACAGCCTGCCCAACCATACAGGGCCCTGGTGGCCCTCCAGGCCGAGAAAGCCACTTCTCTGAGACAACCCAAGCAAAATCCTCCCTGACTTAGGGCCATCAGACTTCCTCCTGCATGCATTCAAGGATACATCACTTGAATACCTAGCATTGGGCTTGATACTTCAGGGGACGCAAAACCCAGCTTAGAAAGCTGGCCCCGAAGAACCTGTGCTCTGCGCTGAGTGACGCAGGTGCCCTGAAACCAGTCTCTTGGGATGTCCCGATCTTCAGGCGGCCCGCAGGCTGTGCGGACAAGGCCAAGGTTGGCAGAGGAACAAGATGGGAAGTGAGCAGCCCAGACAGCAGCATCCATGTGGACGCAGACTAGAAGGACAACAGCCACACCTGTGACATCCAGCGTGACACTCATGGCTCTGAGTGCATGCCTGGAGGGGGCTCTGTTGTTCCCCCACTTTACAGATGAGGAAACCAAGGCACAGAGAGGCTCCCTGACTTGCCCAGGAGGACACACTTGTGGCCACTACACTGGAAATAAATGTGGCTTCTCCCTCCTTCCACAGATGGGGAAACTGAGGCCCAGTCCTTGTGACCAAGGCGAAGATGCAGCAGCCGAGGCCTCCTTGCCAATCCTCTCCACCTTTTTTCCTTCTTTTTTAAGTGTCCATATTGAGATATAGTTTGCATACAATAAATGGATCCATTTAAAGTGCATGATTCCATCCATTATACACCCATGAACCCCTCGCCATGATCAAGATACAGAACATTACAGAACATTTCCATCACTGCGGGAAGCTCCTTCCCTCCCCTCGCCACACACATAAGCTCTGATGTGCTTTCTGTCGTTCTACATCACTTCACATTTTCTAGAATTTCACAGAAGTGGAATCACCCAGTATGGGACCTTTCGCAGAAGCCTTCTTTCGCGCAGCATGTTTTGGAGACACATCCATGCTGCTGCACGAGCCGGGCTTGTCCCCTTGCACCAACGGGCAGGCTCCAGCACGGGGATGTGTCTCACACTTTGGTTATTCTTTCAGTCTTACCCTCTTTTAACCACACTGAATCACAGAACCGCAGGGCCTCTGGGCATGAATGCAGAGCTCACCAAAGGCCATGTTTACCCAGCCCCACCCTTGCACCGCTGGTATCCAGCGCTTGATTCCACAGAGCCGCCGCCCAGCCCCTGCTCACATACCTCCAGTGATGGGGAGCTCATTTCCTTAGGAGACAGTCTCTTCCATCCTCAGGCACCTGGGCCTGTTACAAAACCCTTGTTCATTTCAGCC
Organism: Callorhinus ursinus; assembly: GCF_003265705.2. Classification (NCBI taxonomy): domain Eukaryota; kingdom Metazoa; phylum Chordata; class Mammalia; order Carnivora; family Otariidae; genus Callorhinus; species Callorhinus ursinus. Next base: position 10,497,271 of record NW_027397110.1, on the reverse strand, counting down.
CCAGTCCACCTCCCTAGATGGTCCTCACAGAGGTCCTTGTTCTTATTCTGAGGCCATGCAGATCAGGGCACTCCCTCCTCCTCACCCCAAGCCTGAGGATTTGAGAGGCACAGCCTCCACCCAGTAATGTGCTGGTAAATGTTTAAACTTCTACTTCCGGTTTGATTATTTTTGCTGGGATCTAATCTTCCATGATATGAATGTATCAGAATGTATTTATCCAGTCTCCTGTGAATGGATCTGTGTGAGCTTTGGAAGGCTGGCTTTTTACAAACAGCTCCGCTATGATGCATGTGGACTCCCGGAGGTGGTGGGTGAGGTCTCTCTAGACATGGAGCCCCAGACCTGGAGGCCATGTACATCTTGGCTTCCAACAGAGTGAGGAGTCATGCTTCAGCAGCGCTCAGGGTCCACATCCTCGCCCACGCTTGGCCTTGTAGGCTTTATACTTCGGTCAACCTCATGGATGTGAACCGGCATCTCACTGTGGGGTTCTGGGGGGCTTTTTTAGATTATTTATTTATTTATTTATTTATTTATTTATTTATTTTTAAAGATTTTATTTATTGATTTATTTGACAGAGAGAGAGCACAAGCAGGGAAAGCAGCAGACAGAGGGGAGGGGGAGAGGCAGACTCCCCGCTGAGCAGGGAGCCCGACACGGGGCTCGATCCCAGGACCCCGGGATCATGACCTGAGCCGAAGGCAGACACTTAACCAACGGAGCCACCCAGGGGCCCCTCTCATTGTAGTTTTAATTTATATTCACTTACTTCTGGTGTCATCGAGCATCTTTGCAAGTATTTATTGGATGTGTGTGTTTCCTGTTCCCTAAATTACCTCTTCATACTTTTTTGGTCCATTCCTCTGTACTTTTATATTTATTTGGGGAAGGTATTTTTTGTATACTCTGTATACTCTGATTTCCAAACTTAAATTGCTAAATGCATTACATATCTTTTTTCCAGTCTTTGGGGTGTCTTCTCATCAGTTGTGACTTTTAATAGTTTTTATTTGAATGTAGCTTCATGTAAACTTCTTCCGTGGTGATGTTGCTTTTGGAGTAAGTCATAAGAAATCCTTCCCTACACCCCCCATTTCATAAAGATGTTCTCCTATGTTTCCTTCTAAAACTTTTAAAGTTTTGGGGCGCCCAGGTGGCTCAGTCATTAGGCGTCTGCCTTCGGCTCAGGTCATGATCCCAGGGTCCAGGGATCGAGCCCCACATGGGGCTCCCTGCTCAGCGGGAAATCTCCTTCTCCCTCTGCCCCTCCCCCCTCGACCTCTCCCTCTCTCTCTCTCTCTCTCTCTCTCTCTCTAAAATAAATAATATCTTTAAAAAAATAATAAAGCTTTTAAAGTTTTGCTTTTCATGTTCAAAGCTTTACACATTTGGGATGGATTTTAGGATATGGGGAGATACCGAGTTAATTTTGTCGATTCCATCACCGACTGCTCTGGCACAAAGCAGTGAGGCGCCCCCCCCGCCCCGGCCTTTCCCCAGTGAGCCCGCCCACCTGTCTCCTGGCAGGTGTCTGCCCGGGTGTGAGTCCATGAAGCCAGCACAACGCTGCCTAAATTACCGAAATCCTATGCCAGTTCTCTATATCTGGCAGGGTAAAAATTCTCCTCTCTTGAACTTTTCCAAAATGGTTATCCCTGACCATTTGCTCTTTCGTATAAATTTGAGAATAAGCTTGTCAAGTTCTGGGAACTATGTCAGGATTCTAATTAGAATTCTGTTCAATGTATAGAGGAATTTGGGGAAAATTGACATCTCTGTAATATTCAGTCTTCCTACCCATTAACGTGTTATAATTCCTCTTTATATCTTTCAATAAAGTTTTATAATTTCCCCCCAGAAAGGTCATGCACATTTTCTCATCAGATTTATTCCTTGATACCTTATTACTTTCAGTGTCATTGTAACGAACACCTTTTAAAATTGCATTTTCTGTTGGTTGCTTCTATGCCGGAAAAATGTCAAATTTTGCATATTGGGCTTATATATATGGCCATATGGATGGAAATTCTTATTATAATTTATCTAGAGATTTTGCTACCAGCAAGTCTAAGACTATCTTCGTAGATAGCCTTCATTTGTGGAAAATGACAGTTTTACTTCTTCCTTCCCAAGTTTTATAATATTAATTTCTTGGGGTGTCTGGAGCCTTTACCACAGTGTTGAATAGAATCCGTGATGACGGGCATCTTTGTTTTATTTCTGATTTTTAAAAGAGTGCTTTGAGCGTTTCACCATTAAAGATGATGTAGGCTCTTGGCAGATATTCTTATCCATTAAAGAAGTTTCCCTGTTATTGTTAGTAACAGCAGTTTTGTTCTGTTTTTATCATAAGGGTTTAATTTTATTGAATGCTTTTTTTCTGTGTCTATGGAGATGTGAACAACACTAATCCATTTTGCTGGTGTTCAACTACCCATGCATTCCTGCATAAATCCAACTTAGCCTCTCTGGGGAATGCTGCTGACTGTCCCTCACTAGCCTTCTCTTTTTAGTAACAGAGCTCAAGGACTTGCACCCTGCCATGCGCTCACCCAGCTCAACCAAATTTCTCAGTGTCCCTCCCAGTGAGGTGTGGCCTTGTGATTAAGTGTGGAGGGAAAGGGTGCACATGGAATTAATGTGGGCAACTTCTGAGCCATCATCTCCTCGAAGGCTTAAACCATTTGTCCCGTCCATCTTTTTTGCCCCTCTCCCTACTGGCTAGGAAATAGAAATGCTGGTGCAATCCTGGACGGGGGGGGTGGGGGGGTGGATCAAGACCGCTCCCTCTGGACTTGAGACAGAAATACACTGTGTCTTCTTTCAAGCCCTGTGTTTTGGCGGCTTTTTGTTATCACAGCTTAAACTACACCCCAAGGAATGCTGTCCAGATGATTGTCTTGTGTATATAGTTGACTTCAACTTGCCAACATGCGGGCGGGGAGGGAGGGTCCCGTGTTCAACAGTGCAATTGGCCAGTCATGTTCCTTCCTTTCTCGTTTTGTCTTTTGGTGGGGAGGGAAAGGGGTCATCAAGGTTGTGCTAGTTTCAGGAGATGAGTTGGTGACGTTATCTCTTTTTCTTTAAAAAAAAAATCATTTATTTATTTATGGGGGAGGGGCAGAGGGAGGGGGAAAGAAATCCTCAAGCTGACTCCCTGCTGAGGGAGGAGCCCCAAGTGGGGCTAGATTCCAGGACCCCAAGATCATGATCTGAGCCGAAATCAAGAGTCAGCCACTTAACCCACTGAGTCGCCCAGGGGCCCCTGACATTATCTCTTTTTCTAATTTTAGAGGAGTTTGGATAATATGAAATTATCTCTACCGTGAATGTTTTATGACATTAATAAAGCCATCTGGGCCTGGTTTTAGAATTATGTGAGAGAAGAAAGTAGTAGCTCTAAATTACTAAATCAATTTCTTTTTTTTTTAAGTTTATGGATTCTTTTTTTTTTTAAGATTTTATTTACTTATTTGAGAGAGAGAGAGGATGAGAGATAGAGAGCACGAGAGGGAAGAGGTTCGGAGGGAGAAGCAGACTCCCTGCTGAGCAGGGAGCCCGATGTGGGACTCGATCCCGGGACTCCGGGATCATGACCTGAGCCGAAGGCAGTCGCTTAACCAGCTGAGTCACCCAGGCGCCCTAAATCAATTTCTTTAGTGGATACAGGACTATTTGGAATTTCTATTACTTCTGGAACCATCTTTTATATATTTTTCTAGAAATAGTTTATAGAGCTTTCTATTTTGTTCGGGTTCTCAAATTTATTGCTAGAAAGCTAGTCATAGTATTATCTTATAAACTTTTAGTGTCTCCTTTTTAATTTCTGTTATATTTCTTCTTTTCATTCCATACTGACTATTTTTGTTTCCGACCTTTGTTCCGAATTGCTCCCCAGATTTGTTAGTTTTACTAAGCTTTTCGAAGAACCAACTTTTGGCCTTTTTAATCCTATTATACAATTTTTTCACACTTAACTAATTTCTGTTCTTACCTTTATTTTTCCTTTATTTTTTTCCTTTGGGTTTATTGCATTATTCTTATTTTACTTCTCAATTTTGAATGCTTAGTTCATGTATTTTCAGCCTTGTGTTCCTAATAACAGTTTTTTAAGGCTATAAATTTTCCTCAGAGACTTCAGCTGCAACCTACCATCTTTTCTTAATTGTGGTAAAAAAGACATACAATCTGTCACAACCTACAACTTTGATATGTAACATTTTATTATGTTTTAGTTCTATGTATCTTAAGATTTTCATCCTGATTTTCTTTTTGATCAATGAGTTATTTGAAAGTGTGTTCCTTTTCAAATTCAGGGAAGGAATTGTCTTTTTGCTAAGTTTTCTTAGTGGTATTGTGGCCAAAGAACATGGACTGCATCACACTAATGCTTTTAAATTTGTTGAGACTTGCTTTATGTATGAGCTACTATGAGGCTCATTTTTCCATAGATGTGTAGATATTCAATGTTCTCTATATGTCTAAGAAACCAAAGGTGTTAATTGCAGTGCTCAGATCTTTTATATCATTACAAATTGTTCTCATTTGTCTTGCTTGATCCATCAGCTACTAGAAAGGTATGTCCACTCTTCCACCATGACGGTGACTTTGTCAATTCTCCCTGTAATTCTCTCCCTTTTTATTTTTGCTTTATAAACCCTTAGGCTATATCATCACATGCATACAACTTTAGAATTATTTCATCTTACTAAAAATGTGTAACCTTTTATTAAAATAGCAGCCAGCATTTTTAAAGACTTTATCATATTTATTATATATTAAGCCAGCACTTAAAAATTATTATAGAAATAAGAGCTTTTAAAAAAAATGAGGAGGGCCTCTGCGGGAGTGGGGGGTGTTGTACACAATCATCATGGCGGCGGCCGGAGCCCCGGATGGCACGGAGGAACCTGGCGTGGACACGGAGGCCGAGACTGTGACGACCGAGGCCCCCGCGCGACCCCTGACCTGCGTGGAGGCCGAGGCCGCGGCGGGGGGGCGGCGGCCGAGGACTCTTGCGCGGCGCGAGGTAGCCTGCAGCCGGCGCCGGCCCAGCCCCCTGGGGACCCTGCGGCCCACGCCTCGGTCAGCAACGGCGAGGATGCGGGCGGCGGCGCGGCCAGGGAGCCGGTGGACTTGAAGATCATCTGGAATGAGACTAAACACGACGTGAAGTTCCCCCTCGACAGCACAGGCTCCGAACTAAAACAGAAGATTCACTCGATTACAGGTCTCCCTCCTGCCATGCAGAAAGTCATGGATAAGGGACTCGTCCCTGAGGATAAGACGTTGAGAGAAATAAAAGCGAGCAGCGGAGCCAAGATCATGGTGGTCGGCTCCACGATAAATGATGTTTTAGCCGTAAACACACCCAAAGATGCTGCCCAGCAGGATGCAAAGGCTGAAGAGAACAAGAAGGAACCCCTCTGCCGGCAGAAACAACACAGGAAAGTGTTGGATAAAGGAAAACCCAAAGATGTGATGCCATCTGTTAAGGGTGCCCAGGAGCGCCTACCAACGGTACCCTTGTCCGGCATGTACAACAAATCCGGAGGCAAAGTGAGACTCACCTTCAAGCTGGAACAAGATCAGCTGTGGATCGGCACTAAAGAGCGGACTGAGAAATTGCCCATGGGCTCCATCAAAAATGTGGTCAGTGAACCTATCGAAGGACATGAAGGCTACCACATGATGGCGTTTCAGCTGGGCCCCACGGAAGCCTCTTACTACTGGGTGTACTGGGTCCCAACTCAGTATGTGGATGCAGTCAAAGATACTGTGCTGGGGAAGTGGCAGTATTTTTGAAAGCACTTTCACCTCTGGCCCAGGAGACTGACCCAAAGCGAAGGACATTGCTGGGAGAGGCCTGCAGCATCCCTGGATTTCAGAGTTCTGGGACTTTGTTCAAAAACAAACAAAAAAACCTATATCCACTCTAAGGCGATGTGGTGACTGAAGCCAGAGGGGATATACTTTCACCATTAGCTTAATTTTTAACTTAAAATCACCAGTTCCCTTTTCTGGCAGTCAGCTTCATGCCATTTTTAAAGTCCATACGGTGGAAATCAATAAATCTGAGTTCCGAGAAAAAAAAAAAAATTGAGGAAACCCCTGGGAGGTGGGCGTCTCTGGCAGGCCCCCTGGAGGCATGCTGGGAACCCATTTGGGTGGAGGTCCACTCTGCTTTGGGTCAACTTCACGTTCAGCATCACAACCAAGAGAGGTGGCCGAAGATGGGTGGCTAGTTCTAGCAGCCCCCAGTGGCTGGAGTCTGGTCCCCAGCCTGGCAGGGTCCTCCCAGAGTGACTGGGCTCAAATTACCAGAGGGTGGATTCAGACAGAGCTGATGATTGTTTCCCATCCCCTCCCTCTCCCCACTCCTGCCCCTAACCCAACTTCCTGGGCCAGCTGTCAGTTCTAGTCGTCTCCCTCCTTCCTGGTAGAGGGACCATATTTGGGCCCAAGGGCTCCGTGGGGCAAATTCCAGGTTCAGGGAGGGGATTTTCTCCTAGGAGACCCCCATGAGGCCCTAGATGTGAGTGCAGACCCCTCTCTTCATCAGGGGCTTTCCTTCTGCCCCAGGCACACCCAGAGACCCAGCACAGCCAGGCTCCCACTGTCCCCTGCCCCAGACCTCAGGGAGCACACCCAGGCCACCCTCCTCCCATTGATGGGTGGACAGAGCAACTCCTTCTGGATCCTGTGCAGGGGCACCCTGCTCCTCCATTTCATATACCTGCTCCTGGGACGCTGTCTTGGCCTTGCTCTTCACACCCTGGGGACCATCCCAGCCACTCCAGGGCCACCATCGCCATCCTGGAGACCTGCTGAAGATGCCCTCACCCGACCCCAGATGCCCACCAGCTCCTCCAACTCAGCATCCCCCCATCCCTCCTCCCAGTACAACACAACCATCCCCGCTCCCCTAACCTGGGACCTAGACAGCAAACCTTTTTTTTAAGTTTTTTGGTTATATTTTAATATTTTCACATTACCTCTGAATGAGTAATACATTCACTTATACGTATGCAGAAGAGCTTATTGTAAGTCAGCCTTCTGACCCACCGCCCAGCCACCCAGTCCTTCCTAGAAGGTCACCTCCATTGCCAATTTCTTGTGTGTCCTTCCAGGGACCTTCCAGCAGAAAAAAACAGCATTCTTCAGTTCCTTTCTCTGACCCCAAAAGGAGCCGACGATACCCAGTGTCCTGCACTTTGCTGGCTTTCATTGACTGTTTACCTTGAAGTTTGTTCCGTATTCATTCAGAAAGAGCTTCCTTCCTCATTTTCGAAGCTGGATTCCGTTGCTTAGGCGTGCCAGAATTATTCTGATTAGTTCCTATGAAAAGGCAGGTGGGTTTCTCCTCCGCCTTTGGCTTCTCCCACAGCGCGCCCACGTACAACAGTGCACCTGCGCCATTCTGCGGGCGCTAGCGTCTGAAGGCCCTGCCCTTTGGGAAGGCTGCTGGGTGACAGGGGTTTCCTTTGTGCCACATACCCTCGCGGGGTGTTGTACCCATTCACCTTCCCACCAGCGGTGCAGGAAAGCTCATCTCCCACGTTCTCACCAACAGTCATTCAGATGACTTTCTTATTTCTAATGTTCCTGGAGGCAGTGCTATTGTGATGGAGTGTTGATTTGCACTTCTTTTAGTACCAGTGAGCATTTTTCCAGGCGGTTAAAAGCCATTTGTATTTCTCTTTTCTGTGAACTATGTTTTCATACCCCATTTTCTTATTTGGTGTCCGGGCTTTTCATTGATTTCCATATTAGGGAAATTAGCTCTTTGGTCATCACACAAGTCGTGTTTTCCCAGTTCCATCACTGGCTTCAGCTAATGGCGGTTTGAGCCATGAAGACACTTTCATATTGATATTGTTCAGTTCATTTGTGATTCTTAGAAAGGTCTCGGCCCCTCTGAAATCACATTTAATAAAAGCGTTCTCCTACAGTGTTTCTGCTTGCAGTGTTAAGGTTTAACTTTTTACATTTGGTTAGTTGCTACATTGCGCAGAGCAGATGCTACTTTGCTTTTTTTCCAGGTGGCTACCCATCGACCAGCACCATTTACCCTAACAGTGTATTTTCTCCCCGCTGACTGAAAAGCTGTGGTCAGCTGCTACCCGTTCGTTCATGCGTTTGAATATTCCTGGATGGGGCAGCGTTCCCTTCGCTCAGCCCCAGCACCAGGCCCCGTCAGGGCCCCGTGGTTCCCCCTCCTATTATTTCTCCACTTGGGCTCCCACTTCCCACCCGGCAGCTCTAATTAAGAATGCAGGTAGGATGGGGCACCTGGGTGGCTCAGTCGTTAAGCGTCTGCCTTCGGCTCAGGTCATGATCCCAGGGTCCTGGGATCGAGTCCCACATCGGGCTCCCTGCTCCGCGGGAAGCCAGCTTCTCCCTCTCCCACTCCCCCTGCTTGTGTTCCTGCTCTCACTATTTCTCTGTCAAATAAATTTAAAAAAAAAAAAGGATGCAGGTAGGTAGGTGTCGGTGCTGGGGGCTATCAGAGGAGGGCCATGAGCTTTCCCAACTGTGAATGGGATCCTGTTCGCCCTTGGTGAGGCTCGCTCTCATTCAGGGAGGGAGGGTCCCCGTGCTCGTCCCCACCCCCACACTTCCGTCCCTCGACCACGCCCAGGCCAGACTCCTGGAAGGTTCAGAGCCACACTCAGTCTGGCCTTGCACCTGCCATTCCCTCTGCCCCAAATCCCGGTCCTCCCCTTCTGCCTGACCAGATCTTATCTCTTCTCCAAGACTCAGCATTGGGTGTCCCCCCTGGACCCCCAGGACCCTCTGCTTACTTCCCCATCCCTTAGCCTTCTCATGGAAGGGTAAGAGCAGAGACCCCCCAACCCCAGCCTGCCTGGCAGCCCTCAGGCATGCACACAAGGGCACCGAACAAGCCAAGGTATGGACACACCTTTGCTCTAGACAGACCGAGGCAAGGAGTCTTGGGGCAACTTCTCCACCCCATGCACAGCAACCTCCCTATCTTGTCCAATGGGAGGGTCTTGGGTTTTGACTCTCAAAGTCCCCTTCCTCCTCCATGGACCCCCAGGTCATTTGACCCCTTTGCTCCTGCCTTTCTGCTGGCTCCACTGTTGGGTGGGCCAAGAGGACGCTGATGCTGAGCAGGGAGGGGAAGACACTTTCGATCCCGGGGAGGGGAGGAGGCAGGGACGGGGAGGATGGCTTCCTGCCGACAAGTCCCCTGGGCCGTCCTAGGATGACATGCACTATGCAGCAGGCAGCATATATGTAACAAGCTAGTCCTGGGTGCTAGGCCCTGAGGACCTGGCAGTGGGCAAAGCCAAGTCCCTGCCCCAGGGAGTTCACTTGCTGCTAGGGACACAGACGATACACAAGTTAATACAGATAATGAGAATACACGTGGTGGAAAGTGCCACGGAAAGCTAACAAGGGAGGCCGGGGAGAAGAGAAAGACCGAGAAGGGAAGAAAACAAGGTGATTAGAAGCCAGACTGAGCTCTGCAAGGATGGGGGAAGGGTACTGCGGGCGGAAGGACCCGCCGAGGGCAAAGGCGGGAAGGAGCTCACGCTGTTTTCAGGGGCAGCAGGAAGGCGGGTGGGACTCAGTGAAGCGTACACGCAGAGCAGCGGAAGGGCCTGGAGGCACCAGCGACCACTTTGCCTTCCATCCGCGAGCAGGGAAACCCCATCCGCATCGCGAAGGCGCCCCCTGGCGGCCACGTGAGGAATAGCCCCTAGTGGGACAAGGGCAGAAGCTGGAAGAGCCTGCCCCTCCCTGAGGGCTCCAGGCGAGAGGGACGGAGGCCGGGACCAGGGAGGTGATGGTGGAGGATAGGAGAAGTGGCCGGACCTGGGATATATTCTGTGGGGTCTACAGGATCTGCTGATGCAGTCAAGGATGACGCCAGTTTCATTCCTAGCAACCCTGAAGACGGACGTGCCCTTTAACCAGAAAGCAGTGACTGGAAGGAGAGGGTTTGCAGGGTCAGGAATCAAGGCTTCCATTCTGGATATTTCGGTTGAGAAGACTGTCAGACAAAGACACGCATGCCGAGTGTGTTGCATGATGAGTCTGGAGCAAGGGGAAAGATCCAGGGTAGACATAAGCATGGAGTTGTCCAGAGGTAGAGATACTCAAAGCGGCAGGAGGTCACCCAGGGGAGGAGTCCCGCTGAAGACAGGCAGGACCACCCAAAGGACCACGGGGCGGCCTCCTTCTCTGCCTTGAGCTGCATGACCAGAAGCTCCCTCCCACTGCCAGCCTCCTAATACCAGACAGAGGAACTGGGAGGGGTAGGAGGCAGGAAAATCCCTTCTACCACACATGCCTATGTGGGGCATATCTGTGTCCCCTCCAAGCTTTCCCGGCCCTGCCCTCAACCCTGACCTCGCCGGCTGCGCAGTCCTCTCTTTGGCCACTTGCCCAGGCCTCCCGCCCCCTGCACCCCCAGCCAACAGCCCATTCTTAGATCCCTCGTCCTGCACAAGCTACCCAGAACACCCTTGACATCTTCCTTCTTTGTCCTTCCCACACACCCGGCTGGTCCTCGCCCAGGAGCCTAGACCTCCTGACCCACCCCGTCCACCCCTGTGGACTCCACTTCAGCCTCAGCAAGACCCCAGGGGCTCAGCCATGCCCTTGCTGAGCTCCGTAGTGCTTTCCTTGACACACACCCCTTCCCTGACCACATTCTGGAACCACCAACCCCTCCTTCAGATGACCCCAGCTTCCCACCCCCACCAAACCCGTCCTGAGATGGCCCTTGTTCTCTTCCACCTCCTCCACCTTCCTTCCTCCGGCTGGAGGCACCTCCACCCCCTCCACTGACCACCGTCTTCGTCTGCTACAGCATCTCCTCAGCACGCGCAGCTGCCTAGAGTGGCAGGTAGGCAGCCCCCGGCCCCATCTCCCGCGGCGGAATCGAATGCGCGGCCAGAACCACAGCTGCAAGGGGTCTGGGAGAAGTGGCGTTCTGAGCTCTCCAGGCTCCATGGTTCACGGAAGCACAGGGGAGGGGGAAGAGCAGAAGGCAAGTGAGCCGACCCACAGCTTCATCTCGGGCCCCATTCTCCCAGATTCTCTGCATCACCCGCCTAGGGGCTACCGACCCCCTTTTAAGTACTTTTGAAATGCTCACCTTGCATTGCTTTGGGCTCCTTTGGGTATCTCTGGGTATCAGCTGACTCTCTCAGAATACGCAGGGGTCTATCGCCTCTCGAGATGTCAGGAAGAGGCAGCCCAGGCCTGGAGCCGCATCCCTGCGATGCCAGGCTCATCCTGTTTTTTGGCCCCAACACCCCTAGCGCTTGTCCTGAATCTCATACTTGCTGTCTTCGCTGCAAGATGACAGCTGCAGCTCCCGGCCTCATACCCCCATGCCAAGTGGCAAGAAAGGGGAGGAGAAGGGGGGCCTAAAGGGCATTCTCCTAATGAGAATTTCCTTCTATTCAGGAAGGGACACCCTCCCCAGGGACTTCCTCATTGGCCAGAATCACATGGCCACCTTGGCCACAAAGGACACCGGGAAATGATTTAGCTTTCCAGACTCTATAGCAGAGGAAGGAAATTGGGAGACAAACTGGAAATAGGTGTTGAGGGAGTCAATTTTTAATATTTGTCACAGCCGTAAAGGGAATTCATTGGCTTATGTAATCAAGTTGTCCAGGCTTCGGGCATTGGTGGATCCAGAAGCTCATAGGGTATCATCCAGACTCAATCTCCTGCTCTCCATCTGCCCACTCACTTCCTGTCAGGATCCCTCTGGGGGCACTCCAGATTTGCAGCATCCTCCCGGCTGGAAAGGAGTTTCGTTTCCCTAGTTGTTCCAGCAAAAATCCCACGTTGAATCCCATTGACCCTACTTTGGTCACAGGTCCACTCTTGAACCAATCACCACAGCCAGGAGATGGAATATTATGAGCTGGATGTCTGTCTTGCCTTCTCCACCCCCTTCCTGGATCTAGGGATGGAGCCTCATAAATCACATGGACTGGAAGTGGAGGTGTGGTGACCCCAAAAGACCTACGTCCGAATAAGGTAGAGCAGATGCCGGGTAAGCATCAACGACGAAGGCCTCCAGCTCCCTCCCTCACCTTCCCTCGACTAGTCTCTTCCTGTTCTTCTACTTTTCTGATCTCATCCTCAGCTCTGGGCCCTTCTTACAGCTTGGACCCCATAGTGCTGGTTTCTACAGGGATCTGAACTCAACTGTCCAAAGCTTCCATGAACAAGCACATGCGGTCTTATGACTTCGCTGTCACCTGCATGTTGATGACACCCAGATACATTTCTCCAAACTGGATCTTGCTATGGAGCTCCAGATCTGTTGAGGGAGCCAATTTTAATATTTACCATAGCCATAAAATCACGTGACATCAAATTTCGCATCTTACCCGTTTTATGCAGATAATTTGGTGGTATCCGATAGTCATAATGTTGTACGACCAGCACCATCATCAGTCCCCAGAGCTCTTTCCACCTTGTCAGACCAGAACTCGGTCATTAAACACTAACTTCTCACTCCCCCATCCCCCAGCCCCTGGCACCCACCTTCCTATATTCTGCCTCCATGATTTTGACTACTCTAAATACCTCATATAAGCGGAACCATGGAGTGTTTGTCGTTTTGTGGCTTACTTCACTGAGCATAAGGAACTCAAGGTTCATCCATGTTGTAGCGGATGGAAGAATTTCCTTCCTTTTTAAGCCTGAATAATATTCCAGTGTAAGGAGGCAGCACATTTGCTTATCCGTTCATCTGTGAGGGGCACAGGGGTTGTCTCTACATTTTAACTACTGTGGATAATGCTGCTGTGGACACGGGTGTACAGATTATCTCTCCAAGACCCTGCTTTCCATTCTTTGGGGTGTATCCCCAGAAGTGGAATTGCCGGATCATCTGGTGATTCTATTTTTCATTATCTGAGGAGCCACCATACTGTTTCCCACAGCAGTTCCGCCATTTTACCTTCCTGCCAACAGTGCCCACAGGTTGCAATTTCTCCACGTCCTCACCAACACTTGTTTTTGGTTTGTTTGTTTAATAAAAGTTATCCTAACGGGTGTGAGGTGGTATCTCATTGGAGTTTGGATCGGCTTCTCCCTAATGATGAGCGATGTTGAGCATCCCTTCATGTGCTCATTAGCAATTGGTATGTCTTCTCTGGAGAAACCTCTATTCAAGTCCTTTGACCATTTTTGAATCAGGCTTGGTTTTTGTTTTGTTTTGTTTCATTTTGTTTAAGTAGGCTCCATGCCCAGCCTGGAGCCCAACGTGGGGCTTGAACTCACGACCCTGAGATCGACCCTGAAATCGAGACCTGAGCTGAGATCAAGAGTCAGACACTTAATGAAGCTACCCAGGTGCCCCTGCTTTTTTATTTTAGAAGTTTTGGGAGTTCTCTGTATGTTCTGGATGTTAATCTCTTATCAGATATATGATTTGTAAATATTTTCTCACATTCTGTGGGTTGCCTTTTTATTCTGTTCATGGTGGGTTTTGACGCACAAAATTTTTAATTTTCACAGCTCACCCAGGATGGGCAGCCAAGATGCAAACTCGGACCATCTAAATGCAGAATGCAGGTTAACTATGGACAGACGGAAGATGGACAGGTGATGAAGGGATAGGCAGTGGGAGATGGAGGGGGGACAAGGGAACAGTCGGGGGGATTCCAGAACTCCAGCTGCAGCCCAGCCACTCCCTACCTGCCCCCTCCCCCCAACAGGGCTGGGTGAGGGTGAGGCATGAAACCCCCACCACCCCAGGCACAGAATCTAGGGGGAGGCCAAAACTTCGCAGATAAGATAAATAATATTTTGTGATCTCTTTATAAATCAAAATCAAAGCCATAAATCATGGTGGACAAAACCACCCACCACTTAAGTAAAGATCAGATCTGAACCAGCCCCTGCATGACCTCACCCGCCTCCCCTTGGTCAGGGCCCACCTACCAACCCAGCACCTCCCTGTCCCCCCACCACCACCACTTCACCCCCACCGCCACCCTAAGGCCAGCAATGGAGGGTCAGGAGGGATGGAGTAGAGAGGGAAAGGGAAGGCAGGGCTGCCGGGCTCTGCTCAGTCCTGGCCACGGTCACCACGCCAAGACCAAGCCCCACCCAGTCCCAGGCTGTGACTTCTCTGAGTGGCATCCCTCCGGCCACCACAGGGCAGAGCCCGCGAGCTGCCTTTGGTCTCCGAGGAAATCCCAGGAAGGGGGTGACCAAGGGGACAGACCCTCCAGTCCCCCTACCCGCTCACCCTCCCCCTGTCTACCGCCCCACCCCCCCACCCCCGTCTGGTTTCTCCTCCCCAGCCAGGCTCCCAGAAGCTGAGGACCCAGGCCAGGCCCTCCCACTGCCCCAAGGCTGGGCCCAGTGCCGGCTACCTTTAGGGGATTCCTTCATGAAACCCCTCACACCTGTCGTCGTGGGAGGCGCCGTCATTTTTCCCGGTTTTGTGGAAAAGGAAACCGAAGCCCAGAGAGGGAGAGGACATACATTCTGGGCATGTCTAAGTGTTAAGGGAGCACAAGACCCGTCTTGAAGAGTTGGAGACGAAGGCTGAGTGACTCAGCTCCCACCGCATGGCCAGGAGGGACGGAGTCAGTGGGGGCAGGCTGGCTTTGCCTGAGCGGAGTGCAAGCCCGGTGCTCTTTCTGTGCCCTCACGCCACCCGGTGGGACCCCCGCCTGCGAGGCCCCATGTCCTGGCCTCAAAATCCAGGTTCAAATAGAAGGTTCTAGCAGGTGGGAGTCAGGAGTCCTTTGTCCCACACCCCCTGGTGCTGACTTTGGGCAAGGTGCACACCCCGTCTATGCCAGACCTGTCTCAGGACCCTGTGGACCTGGGGCCACACAGAGAAACCAGATGTGGCCTCCTCCCCAGCACACAGAGCCTGAGGGGCAGCTGAGGGGATCGAAAGGGTGGTAGGAAAACAGAATGAAAACAAGCCTCAGGGTGCTCAGGCCCCCAACCTCCCGCCCCTGCCACGGTTTTCTCTTCACTGGGGGAGAGACCTCAGACGCCCCTGAGGACCTTCCAGCAGAATGTTCTGGGATTCAGGGGTCACAAGCTCACACGCTGGTCTATTTCACCCAGCTTCTGGATAACTATCGGTTCTGATTAACAGAGTTACCCTGCCAATATGCAGATGGCCAACCTCAGAGCGAGGGTGAAGACCCGAGCTCAATGCTGGAAAATGGCTGGAAACTGCTGATAGACTCCGCTCTTGCTTTTTCCCAGGGTCACTATGGGAGGAAGCGTTACCGCCTGACACAGGTTAGCGGCGGGGAAGATGCTCAGACTCTGACCTGCTGGGCAGCAAGCTGCCTTAGTTAGATGGCGCTTGACTACTG
Organism: Callorhinus ursinus; assembly: GCF_003265705.2. Lineage (NCBI taxonomy): Eukaryota > Metazoa > Chordata > Mammalia > Carnivora > Otariidae > Callorhinus > Callorhinus ursinus. The sequence continues at coordinate 10,481,914 of NW_027397110.1, read as the reverse complement.
CGGGCCATCATGAGTCAGGGATCCACAGACCCTTAGAGCTCATGTGGGAGATCCCTGGCCCCCACCCCAGCTAGTATTCACTCAACAAAACTTACTTAGCACCACAGGCCTATCAGATAGACCCAGCCTCATCCTTCAGGGAGCTTATGCTCTAGTGATGAAAACTGATTTTGAGTGAGCAGTTAGACGGGTGCTATGGTTCTGGCAGGCTGTGCAGGAGCCATGAACACTCGGGTTAGGACACAATGCCCAGAGAAAGCACAGTTTAAGCAAAGACCTAAAGCATGGGTAGGAGCTGGCCAGAGATGGTGAGGAGAAAGAGTAAGTCAGGTGGAAGGAGTGGCATATACAAAGACCCTGGGGCATGAGAGAACACGGTCTGACCAAGACAAAGAAGGATGGTCCGTAGTGCTGTAGCATGGGGCAGCAGGCAGCCATCAGCTTCCAGAGGGTCTCCTGGGTCATGTTATGGAGTCTCAATGCCATCCGGAGGGCAGTGGGAAGCCCCTGCAGAAGAATGATGTGATCAGTTGGCTTTCAAAGCTGGAGGTCCCAGGGAGCCCCAGCACTGCCCAGAGATGACACCAAAATGGCCGAAAGGGGACCCATGAGAACATGTGTCAACAGAGCACTTTGTCAAAGTCTATAACCACAATTTTGAGCCAAAAGAATGAGACTCCACGGCAGACTGAACCTGCCATAAGTTTAAATCCTCAAGTATCAGATTTTAATCTTTGAAGGACTGACAAAAACTCTAGAGGCGTGGCCTCCCAAATAACTAGAACTGATGTCCCAGAAATATGACTCAACCTTAACCACAAGAACACACAAGTCACAACCAAACTCTGGACTGGAATCCCTGTGTGTTTGCGGCAGCCCCTCTGAGCTTCTGTGTTGGTCTGGAAGGAAGACACTGGAGATGCCCTTGGGCCAGGGGACTCTTTTGGCCTTTCCCCTCAGGATGACCCACCACTCCTGGGCCCTCCACCCCTCCTGCCAGTGACCCTTCCAGCCACAGATGCCTGGGTATCTGGTGGCTTGACTCCAGTAGAGTCACTCCTTCTTAAAAACACCCTGCCCACCCCCACCCCTGCTCCAGTGGACCCCACCTCTTGATCTTTTCTTGATACCCGACCTCTCTGCCTCCACTTCCTCAGCTACCCCTGGCTTGTGGACCCTGCCTCACCACCTCTCACCCCGAGCTGCTGAGCGCCCAGAGACCTTCACTTCCCCAACACCCACCAGAGGCACTGCTGACCACTTCTTCAAAGGCCCTCAACTCGGGGTCTCAGACATGCCTGGTTTCCTCCTGGGCCTCCACCTGCTCCCTCCTCCCCGTCCCCCGTCCCTGTGGTAGCATTTCCCGCCAGGGCTCCACAGGCTAACACCTTGGTTCCCACCAGCAGCCCCTTCCATCCTGCCTCCCTGGCTGGGGGAGCCCATCTCCCACCGACATGCTGCAAATGCCAAGTGCTCCGTTTCCCAGGATGCCTTGCATCCAGGTGTGAGCACGGACCTGCCCGGACCAAATGGGATGAGCAGAGCCCCGGCGGGTGTGGCCAAACAGGTACAGACACCTGAAACTGCCCAAGCCATCTGGCAACCTGGAGGGAGGCCCAGCCTAGGGAGATGCTGCTTCTGGCTAACCCCAGACCTCGGCCCCATCCTACCCCACAGCACAGCCACCGAGGCCCACTGGAGGCTTCTGCCTCTCCCAGGCCCCACTGAAGTAAGCTTTCGAGGAGGAAGAGCCCAGGGCCACCTCCCGTGTGCACGTGACATGCATGTATACATATGCTTGATGTGCAAATGTCTGTATTCCGGTCCCCAGCAGAAACTACAGTCTCAACCCGAAACTCCTGCCGCCTGTGTTGGAAAGGGGAAGTGGGAGTCAGGGAGCAGCTGAGTGGAGGGTGGAGGCCTGGGAGGAGGAGTCGGGGGAGGGGGAAACCTGAGGCAGAACTTGGGCCGGGTCTGGATTCCTCCCAATCCTGCCCTCCACCCCATCTCAAGCCTCTGAGCCTTTATTCATGCTGTTCCTTCAACCTGGAACACGTCCCACCCCCACCTTCGCTGAAGCACACACTCCTAATCGACCTTCTACAGGAGTCTTTCCTTTCTTGTACAAGTATCCAAGACTCTGGACGGGCATCCCTGCTCTGGGAAGTCCTCACCGAATGGGTCGGAGCTCCTCCAGCCACAGTCTTACCACTGAGTGTTGGTGGTAGCTGCTGAGTTTTCTGTCCCTAGCACCCAGCACTTGGGGTCACACTCAGGAACTCAGTGTGAAATGATGACTCTCACCTAACAACTCCCCTCCCCTCGAAATTCCACTTTGCGAGTCCCACGCTCAGAGTCAAACATTTGGGGAGGGCCCACGTTCTCAGACGTCCGAGCCGGGTGGCACAGCTAGATACTGGCTGGCCCTATATCCCATACACACCTGTACCCTGAATACTGGGCCACGACCTTTACACGTTTTGCTTTTGCAATTTTCTCCACACAAAAGAAGGAGGCATTCCTATCTTCTCTTTGCCCATAAGGAAGCCGACTCACAGGGGAAGGCCACACGGGTAGAGCTGGGATCTGAGCCCAAGTCTCAGACGAACATAGAAAATGCACAGAAAGTTCAAACCACCTTAAATCCCACAACCCAGAGACTATCTCTTAATTAACATTTTGGTGAATATCTTTCCATCATGTGTTGGTAGCCCAGGCATCAAATAAGTAAGCCATGAGCCAGAGACAACCATTTTGTTGACTTTCACCTTGTTCCCCAGCTCAGCATTTTGTAATTTTTTAAAAAAAACTAATTGCTTATTAATATCACACACAAATTTATAAATCCAGTGATCCTTGAAAAACGGAGATCTGACCATCCCAAGCTCTTGTCTTTTCAAGGCAACAGTCTGCTGGCCCTGAGGACCAGCTGCCCACTTCACATGGGACAAGCCTCCCTGTTTTGCCACAAGCCCCACCATTCCCTGTTGTGTCCTCATTTCGCTTACCTGCCTGACCCCAGTCAGGCTGACAACCTCTCTCTAGGCATCTACAACAGCTAACATTTATCAAAAACCTACAACACACCAACCACCACTCAAATGTGCTTGACATGGGTTAACTTCTTTAATTCTCAAAGTAATGATATGAAGTAGGCACTATTATTATGCCCATTTTACAGATGAGGTAACTGGGATCAATTGCCCAAGACCACGGTGAGAAAGTGGCAAAGTCGGGATTGGAACCCGGGCAGTCTGGCTCCAGAGTCTGCCTCCGACCCCCGTGCACACACTCAGCCGGAGGTTGAGGATAATATTCCATACCAATCCATACAGTCTAGGATCATCTGTATCATAAAAACAAGAGAAACTAAAAAGTCAAAAAAAAAAAAAAAAAACAGCCAGAGTGGACATTTGTTGCTTTTTCCACCCAGTTTTCCTTCCTTTAAGGGACTGCCCTTCTCCTGGCTGTTCTCGCGGGCCTGTCCCTTCCCCTCTCACCTCCCTCCCGACGAGGAGCCAGGGCATGTGACCCAGTCCTGACCAATCATGGCGTTCCTCCTATGATATTGCAGGGATTGGTCCAGAGATAGGCATGTGACCCAGGTCTAGCCAATCAGAGTCTTTCCCTAAGATTTTTTTTTTTTTTGGTAGGCCGTCTTTCCAAAGTCAAAGGTGATCTGATGTGAGCCTGGTGCTGTCTGTGGCTGGACTGGCTGCACTATGGAGAAAACCCAACTAAGAAAGAAACCGCTCAGACAGACTGAGAGAATGGGCAGGAGAATGAGAGAGAGAGAGACATCTTAAGTCTCTGATTTCCATATCCCCAAGGTCAACCACATCCTCCACTCTCCAGGAACTGAGCCAGTAAATTCCCGCTTAAGCTATACTGAAAACCAAAAGATGCTTGAATTCTACATCCTCATTATTCTCTTCAATGACTCACACTGGCCCATCATCTGGACTCAGCATAATTTATTAACCATTCAGTCCCTGATGAGCGTTTGACTCTTCCCAAATGCCCCTGTTACCAATGGGATGCTGGGAAGAATCTTCATGGGCTCATCCTTTTCCACATGTGTGCAATTATCTCATCAGGGGCAATTTCTTGACATGAACTTGGACACCAAAGTGTTCTCTGCTGCCCTTGACCCCCATCCCTGCCTTTGACTTACTGAGCCATGGACTGTCTCCCAGGCCCAGCTTCCTCCTGTCCCCCTGTGCTAAAGGCTCCCAGTAAGTCTTGTGGCCAAACTGGACAAGGAATGACAGGTCGGGGGGATATCAGGCACGTTTGGAAAGCCCCCTCTGAAGCCCCACTTGCAGCTGGAGTATCATAGGCCAGAGCCTCAGCAGTCCTAAGATTCAGGGGTGCTTCTTCTGCCAGGCCAATACCTAGTCAAGAGAAAAAAATGAGAAATTAGAGAAAATTATGAAAGGGAAGGACTTCGGAGATGATTCATCCCAGACACACACCCTGCCCACTACCTGCCATGTCCTACCCAGTCCAGGTGACTCAACCATGTACCCCACGTGGGCCAAGATTTTTGTCTGTCTTGTGCCAGTGCCAAGAACAGCACATGGCACATAGTGAATGTACATACATCTACTGGATGGATGGATGGATGGATGGATGGATGGATGGAAGGTTTACTCTGACTCTACAGCCCAAATGGGCTCAAGGGCAGAGCCCTTGAGCCCTTACTCACTCTGTTAAGACCCTCTCTCTCCAGGTCTCAGTTCTGCCCCTTACTCACTCTGTTAAGACCCTCTCTCTCCAGGTCTCAGTTCTGCCCCTTACTCACTCTGTTAAGACCCTCTCTCTCCAGTCTCAGTTCTGCCCCTTACTGACTCTGTTAAGACCCTCTCTCTCCAGGTCTCAGTTATCACACATGTAAATGAGGTCATTGAATTAGACCATCCCTAAGCTCTTTCCAGCTTTCTTGCCTTCAAGTCAGCTATGTCCAACAGGTGAGGAATTCTGAGCTTGTGGGCAACAGAAAGCATCACCTACATGGTTTTACTACAGTTGGATTCAAGTGCCAGACCTTTCCTACCTCTCCCCCAAGGGGTGGGCAAGCTATTAAACTTCTTTCTAAATGTTTGAAAGTGATGCTTGCATAAGTTCAGAGTGGGAATGAAGTCAGCGCAGAGCTTGAATCTGAGCTTGCCTCTTCCTGGCTGTGTGACCTTGAGCAAGTAACTTAACCTCTCTGAACTCAGTTTCCACATCTATAAAGCAGGGATAGTAATACACTTTGTTGGGTTGTGGAAAAGATTAAATGAAAGGATGTGTAAGCACTTAGCATAGTGCCTGGCATGTAGTGAGCACTCCATAAGTGGTGGTGGTGGAGGCTGTCTAAAGACCTCCCAGACCCCATGTCTGCAGACTGCTGTGTGTTGTTCCACAGCCAACCATGGACCTCCATGCAGTTCATATGGAGGAAGCAGACACCCATTTCAGGGAAAAGGGCTGACCTCAGGCCAGAAAGAGCCTCAGGAAGAGGCCTTTAAAGGAAGCCCTTCCCATCTTCATCTTTCTTCCTACCCGAAATTCAGGTACCATCAGGCAACCACTTTGGGCCATGAGGAGATCTTGAGGATAGAAGCAAAAAGTTAGAGGGAGCCTGGATCCCTGATTCCCAGGCTTCTATGAGAACAGTCCTATATTACCTACCTCAGGCTTCTTTCTCATAAGAGATAAATATACCTCTAATTTCTTTAAACCACTGTTATTTGGGTTTTCTGTGTCATATAAAGAAACCTAATTTTATCTGTCCCCATTTTGCAGATGACAAAAAAAAAAAAAAAGGCTCAGATGAGAGAAATTTACACAACTAGCCAGTGCTGATTTGGGATTTGATTCCAGGTCTCCACGGTTCCCCTCTAATTAAATCTACCAAACCCATTGCCACCCACAATGAGAGGGTCCCTTCAAGGCTGGAGGAGCAGAGGGAAAGGAGGTGCAATCACAGAAGGCTTCACAGAGAAAGTGGCATTTGAGTTGAGTCTTAAAGAACAAGTTAGTCATAATAACTGAACCATTTAACCAGCCCTTCAGACAGAACGGGAAGCCCCAGATGCCAGCTTGTGGCCCCAGGCAAGGTCCATCCATTGGGCCTGGCTGCAGCATTAGGGCATGTTTCAGGGGTCCCCAAGACCATCCTCAGGTTCGGTGATTCACCTGGAGGACTCACAGAACTTAGCACATAGTCTTACCTACAGCTCTGATCTATGACAGCAAAGGGGTACAAAGCAAACCCAGAGAAAGTGCCTGGGGTGAGGTCCACAGGAAACCAGGTGTGAGTACCCAAGAGTCCTCTCCCAGTGGGGCCAGCCAGGAGGCACTAAATCCTCCAGTAGCAAAGTGTGCAAACGCATGTGAGGTGCTGTCAACCCAGGAAGCTCAATAGAGACTCGGCACCCAGAGTTTTTATTGGGGGCCAGGCATGTAGGCACCCTCTGCCCAGCATATACCAAACTTGCAGACACCCAAAACAAAAGTAGGTGTTCAGCATAACCCATGGTATTTGTACAGTTTAGGCTCAGTGAGCCACTCTCATCAGAGAACAGTAGAAACCCAAGTTCCCAGACACCAGCCAAAAGCCAAACCTGCAAGCAGGCCTTGTAAAGGATCACAGTCCCAATCCTGATGTGTTAACTTTTCTGCATGGGGAATGACACCTTCCTCCCCATTTCTGTTTTTGAAGTGACCCAGGAAATGGGTTTTCATGCCTCAGACCCCAATGTGTAGAGAAACATCTAGTTTACTATGGAGACCGTTTCAACAAGTTTCCTAGAGAGTGACCTTGAGTTAGGCACGGGCCCGCGGGCAACAGGGGGGCTGGTTCCAAGAGTGCTGAGAGCACAAGACTGGCAGGTCTGGCCCTGAGCTGGCCACTAACTCAAGTTCCAACTTGGTCAAAGCGTGTCCCGGAAATGAGCCTCGGTTTCCACCTCAATGAAATGAAGGTGTTGGATTTCACCTGTATCAATGAGCTTTCGCTGCGTAACAAACTACCCCAAAATTTGGTAGCTCAAAACAGCAAACATTTGTTATTTCTCACAGTGCTATGGGACAGCCATGAGGGTGGGACTCCACTTAATGGTCCTTCTCCCATTGTTGCCCAGTTTCACTCATGAGGCTGCAACCAGGTGGCAGTCAGGATGGCTGAGCCTTTCTCCGCATGGCCTCCCATTCCCCAGCAGGCTAGCCCAGGCTAGTTCCCATGGAAGCTGGGCAGGCAGGTGGCCAGAGAAAGACACAGCCCAGCCCAGATTCAAGGGGCAGAGAAATAGACTCCACCTCTTGATGGGAGGAGTAGCAGGGTAGCCTTGCAAAGGGGGGTGCACACAGGGAAGGGTGGAAAATGTAGCCAACTTTGGCATCAACCACACTATCTCCCCTATGTTCCTTTCCTTCCTTCCTTCCTTCCTTCCTTCCTTCCTTCCTTCATTGCTCTTACCAGACATGGAGACACGGAGGTGACCTTGTCCTCATGGGGCCTCTAGCCTGGTAGGGAAACAGATGAAGAAATCGATGGGTGCCACAAAAATTTACACCGCGTGAGCATTTATTTTATAGATAATTTCTTTACACAACACTTTTTTCCACAAAGAAATTGGATCAGCCTGCAGAAAAGTCACAAGCAATAAAATTGGGAATTTTAACCAGAAAGAAAATCGAAACCAAGAGGGAAAGGAGATAGTGCTCATTGAGGACCCGCTATCCCAAGCATCTTACGCACATTCTCTCCCACCATCTTCTCTGTAACCCTGAGGTAAGGATTATCATTCCCCTTTTATAGGTAAGTAAACTGAGGCTCATTGCAGATAAGTGGCCTTGCCTGAGTTCTCACCAGTCCCAAGTGGCAGAGCTGAGAGTCACACAGCTGAGCCTGGTCCCAAAGTCCATATGCTACAGTAGGGCAGCTGTAAAGGAGCCTCAGATTTGACTCTGAGTTTCCTAGCAGCCTGAGGGAAAAGAGAAACTAAACATATGATTGCCAATTGGTCACTAGATAGGAAAAAACCCAGATATGTCATGGAGGAAAAGCAAAGCCTTTCTTATAGCACTGAATCCCTTTTCCTTTTCCCAAGGGAGAGTAGGCAAAAGAGAGCTTGTAGGGTAGAATCTCTGGGGCCCAGCTGTCCAAAGGTGACACTTCAGCTTATATCTGAGGAGGTTGCTAAGTAAATGGCCCACTGTCCCCTGGAGAAAACTGTGGCCCCCAGCGACCACCATTCGCTGTGTGCGCATGCGCACATGCGCGCGCGCACGTCGGTGCGTCTCACTTTCCCTTTTTATCTCCCAACCCCTCCCTTTGTCTCTGTTGTCTCTAAATCTCCCATGCCCGCACCCAAAAATGCAAAGAGTCCCTGCGACACGAAACTGCTGGTTTTAGGAAGTGCTGCTGTGTCAAGAGCCTCCACACCAGATCCCAGCAGACTGACTGACTTCCTCCCCACACGGGGCTGGGCGGGGCCACCCGGAAGCGGCCTGCTGTAGCCGAGGTGACACATCTCTGCCCCGCCAGCTCCAGCAGCAGCTGGGTCAGCAGGCAAAGGCGGTACAGGCCACCCTTCCCCAGGGCCTCAGAATGGACCTGTGCCACCCAGGTAAGCACCTGGGGCCAAGCTCTCTGGGCCTCAGTTTCCTTTCTGTAAGATGGGGACAATAATAGTGCCTGCTTTCGCAGCATCCTGGAAGGAATCGATACAAAAATAGATCTAAGACAGGTAGGACATGCAGAAGGAAGCAACAAATGTTTATGAGCTCAGGCTGGGTGCCAAGCTGTGCTCCAGGAGCTGGCAGTCCAGTGAACAAAGCAGGCCCTGTTCCTGCCCGCCTGAGCTCACGCTCTAGAGGGGGAGACAGACAGTAAAGGTATTAATGTAATATGTCAGGAGGTGACAAGCAGGAGGAAGAATAGCCAAGTAGGTAAGGATGATGGGAGAAGGTGGTCGAGAAGGCCTCAGGAGGAGACACCATTTGGGCAGAGGCCTGGAGGAGGGAGGGAGTGATCTGTATGGGTTTCTGGGGAAGGAATATTCCCGGGACAAGGAACCGTCAGTGCAAGAAAGGTTGCTCGAGTTGAAGATGATGATGTTGGTGACAATGGCTGTCTGGGCGGCACAAGGGCCCTGCAGCTCCCGTTTGGCCTTTGGGGATGGGCTGTGAGGACTGCCTTTGGGGAGGCTGAGGCCACCGCCTCGAGTGCCGGTGGAGGGGGGCCAGGGAGGAGCAGCAGAGAACCAGGGCCGAGACCCTCCCCAATGAGCGGGACCATATGTCCGGTGGGGAAAGAGGAGAGGCACAGTCTGCACAGTTGGGAGGGGAAGGAACAGGATGGTGCTGCGTTGCTGCAAGGCACGGAGAAGTGGGACGAAGCCTCTGTGCCCTGTGCTCAGACCATCCCAGCATGGCCTGGAAGTCCAGAAGCCGAGCGCGACCAGGAGCTGTCCAGGTCCCCAGGTTCCGATGACATCCACCCTGTGAGCAATAGAACCCTTTCTTCAAACAAAACCTAACACGGAGCGGTCTGACCCCGCCCCCCAGGCCTCCTGGGCCCGGCAGGCTCTGGGGAACCCAGTTAGAGAACCACCCATCCCTTTCAGCAGCCTTTGGGCTTTTGGTGGCAGGTGGCTCACAAACTGGGCGGGCTCCAGGAGTATGTCTTAGGTGGTGCCTAGAAGACAAGAGGGGACCCAGCGAGGAGCAGCGCCAGGCTCAAGGTCACTCAGCAGATATGAGGCGACAGGAGGGAGGGGGGCCATGTCCGCACACACTGCCTGGCTTCCCACCCTTCTTGCTTTGTTCTTTTGGGGCTTCACAGACTGAGTCCTTCAGAACAGGATGGTTGTCTCCACAATGAGGAAACGGAGGCTCCCAGAGGTGAACTAGAGGAGAGGGCTGACTTGCTTGATGTCAGGGGGCCCGAGCAGGGACAAGAGCCTGCAAGGAGAGCCACGGGTTAGCCTGGGCTGTGGGAGACGGGAGGCCAGAAGCTGGGGTGCTGCTCTGTTTAGGCTGGCCCTGGGGAAAAGTGGCCTGAGTAAAGTCAATGCAGGTGGTGTGTTGGGAGGTCTGAGATCTCCATGGATTGGTCCATTCATTCATTCATTCATTCATGCTATCAACAGTCCTCCTGTGTGCAGGTCCTGTGCTGGGCCGTGTTGGGGACAGCAGTGACCTGGCTGTGGGCCCCGCCGTGGGGGAGCTGCTGGTCCAGGATGTGGGGGAGGGAGAGACAGATCCTGCAGCACAATGACCCAGGGCTGATGAGGAAGCGACTCCTTCTACCTGGGAGGGGGAGAGCCGGGAAGACTTCCTGGAGGAGTCAGAGGGAAGGAAGGAAGGTCATCCTCCATTACCCAGAGTGGGTCTTAATCAAAGCTCCTCCACAGCCAGGCGACTTCCCCTCTCTGAGCTCAGATTCATCATCTGTCAGTGGGCACCATCCTCCCGGCCCGGGCTGGGAGAGTAAGTAGGGACTGGGAGTCAGCCCCACCTGGCTCAGGTCCCAGCTCGGCACCAACCCACCCTTGGCTGTGATGGGCCTTTTCCTTCTGTGGGCTCCGGCTCCCCATCTGTACCATAGACAGGATGGTGGCCAAGGTCCCCCAGGACAGCCTCCCCTCCTGCCGTGTGTTCTGCCCAGAAGCAGATCAGGCCCCCTCCCCCAAGGCCTGCCGGGAAGGCTAGAGGTCCAGGCAGCAAAGCCCCTACGTGACCAAAGATAGCACCTTTGGGCTGGTGCAGGGAGGCTGGGCGCAGTCAAAAATAGATGCAGCTTGGCTCTGGGGGTGGGGAGGAAGCCACACAACACCCACAGAGCCCTGGGGGCTGGGCCGGGGAGCAGCTCCGCCAGACACCCCCTCTGCCCCAGTGCCCCTCGTGCTGAGACTCCCAGATGCCTCTGCCCTCGGGGCCCCAGGATCGCGCCCTCCTCCTGCCCTGGAAAGGGGAAGCAAGGCCAGCTGTTCTGGAAGCAGGGCTGCAAGCAGAACGATTTCTAAAAATACGATGGGAAAGAGGAAGGACAAAGGGGAAGTCAGGAGGAGCTGCGGAACAGGTCAGGGTGGGCATGAGGGCACCCCCAGCTGGCCTGGGCAGCCTCAGCCTTCAGCGTGGGTGGGGCCCGGCGTCCACGGGCAGCCCTTGTGAGGTGGGAAACTCAGAGCCGAGGGAGGAGTCAACAGAGTTCATGGTGGTGGCTTTGGTCCTTCTCCTTTTATTATTTGTTTGTAGTTTTATGTCTATTGTTATCAAAATGTGCCTCCCATGAGCTGCTCTGGTGTTTGAAACTCCAGCATCACCAGGCTCTCACTCTGTGTCCTTGTCACCCTCCCCGAAACATCTGTGCCCTCAGCTCTGAAATGGGGAGAAATCCCCTCTTGAAACACGGAGGTGAAGGGTTGGAAGGTGGGGTGCTTCCCATGACCTTCGGGACAGCACAGGGGTCAGAATCCTGTTGGGGTCAGAATCCTGCCAGAAGGGGACAGGGGGGATCCATTAGCATGCCTGTCAAACCCCAAAAGAAGCTCTGTGAAGAAAGAAGGCAAACACCCCCCTTCCCACCCCCATACCATCCCACTGTCCCAAGAACACTCTCCACCCACACCTGTGCCTCAGTCTCCCCAGCTCGAGGAAGTTGGCTTGGTTTTCTCTCTCACTCCCCAGAAAGGGAAAGAGGAACCGACTGTGGGCATCATTCCGCATCTGGCCTTCATTCTCAAACACATCGTCATGGTCAGCATTTCCAAGTCAGGACCACCAGGGCTAGTGTCTGATGGGGCTTTGATGATGTGCATGAAAATATCTGGCATCAGAAGATCCCCATCAGGGCGGTGGCCTCGGAGTCCTAGCTGGGCCTGGGTGTCACCGCTCTCCAGCTGTGTCACCTCAGGCAGGTCACTGGACCTCTCTGAGCCCCGGGTGCCTCGTGTATAGAATGAGATCAGACAGACCTTCCTCTGGAGCTGTCATCGGGATCCAGTGGGATAGAAGACGGCGAGAGCCTGGAGCCCACAGGACCTGGCACATAGCAGGGGCCCCAGCAGCGTCCCGCCCCCAACAGATAGCTTGTCTTTTGAGCAGATCCTGGAACCGCTGCGGAGACAGGAGGGACGTGAGGGAGAGTGTCCCCAGACACTGCACCAGAGGGCACCTGAGAGGGGAGAAGATGAATGGGAGCTACCAGGCCAAGGGGAGAAGGAAAGGCATTACAGACGTGGGGAGGGCCCACGTGGGAGCAAGCGGAGGACGTCCAGGAGGCCGAGGGCCGGCGCAAGGATGGCGCAGTGTGAGCTGAGGATGGGGCTGTGCCTGTGGGACTGACTGGTGGGCCCAGGCAGATTCGGGGTCTTATCCCCAGGACACGGGGACGCCGTGGGAGACTGGATTGGAGGTGCCGCATGGAGGCAGGGAGACACAAGGATGCCCTGCAGTCATCCAGGGCCGAGCCTGTGGTCTGCGTTGGGGGGGGGGGGGGGGGGGGAAAAAGGGGGGTGAACGGGGCGGGGGGGGGGGGAGACTTGAGGGAGAGAGAGAGGGAGAGAGCATTGCGCGTCGACATGTCTCCTGGGGTCCTGGCCACTTCCAGGAGCTGTAAGGATTAAAAGGCACAATTTATACAGAGCTACTGGCATAAAGTAGGGGTTTTTGAGCTGAAGGTTAACGGGCCTCTTGCTTTGTCCCCTGGTATAAGTACCACCTCCCCCTTCTCTCTGGAAGCCAGGCTCTCTAGGCCTGCCGAGCTCAGAGTGGCAGGGACAGAAAGGAAAACTCCCAAATGGGGGTCACCAGGAGGAGGTACACGGAGTCACTCCTCCTCCGTGTGCCTGGATCTGTGTCGGTGACCTGTTGGGGACAGAGCACCACTAACCGTCGTTGGTTTAGGGTGTATACTGCATCCCGGTAGACGGTGCCCGGTCCAAGCAGGATGTCGGCTCCAAGCTGGTATCTCTGCTGCACCTTCAGGAAGCCCCTCTGCTCCGTCGGGCTGGCAGCCTCTGGTGGCGAAGTGCCAGAGAGGACCAGCAGGGCCAGGGCCATATTCTCCCACACCAACTTCACTGTAAATAGGGTCCCTTGAGGGCCGCCTGGGTGGCTCAGTCATTAAGCATCTGCCTTCGGCTCAGATCATGATCCCAGGATCCTGGGATCGAGTCCCGCGTCGGGCTCCCTGCTCAGCAGAGAGCCTGCTTCTCCCTCTCCCTCTGCCTGCCGCTCTGCCTACTTGTGCTCTCTCTCTCTCTCTGTCAAATAAATAAAATCTTAAAAAACAAAAAGAAGAAAGAGAGTCCCTTGGTCCAGTGTGATGTTGGGCGGTACTCATAGTGAGTGGGCCGATCAAGCACTCTGAAAGCCTCAAGACAGGGGCCCCGGCCGAGGCTCCATGTAAAGGAAGGGCCACTGTGTGTCCAGAACATGTGTGGCTTCCAGTCAAGATAAATCACTGGCCTTTAAGAGTAGAAGGGATCTGATGTAATCAACTTGCCACCAAGTTGCTGGTGGCCTTCCTGGGAAACAATGGGTCTCTGTTGTGGCAGTTGGGATATTCAGCAGTCGCGGGAGCTGGGGAAGCCTAGGTGAGTGGCTCCACACGCAGCCTCCGCCCAGACCCCATGGCGGCTTCATCCTCAGAGAGTTGTACCAGCACTGGGCTGGCGGGTCAGAGACAGGATGACGTCACCGGCCAGTCATTCTGTCTGCTTGGTGGTGCAGGTCCTCTCCTCTGGTGGATGGTTGCTGGGGCGCATTAGTATGCTTCACAAAAATCTTCACCCTCGGGGTGCCTGGGTGGCTCAGTCCAGTGAGCATCCGACTCTGGATTTCTGCTCAGGTCATGATCTCAGAGTTGGGGGATTGAACCCCGCATTAGGTTCCATACTCCATACTCAGTGGGGAGTCTGCTTGAGATTCTCTCTCCCTCTCTCTCTGCCCTTCCCCCCACCACTTGCACTCCTTCTCTCTCTCTCTCTCTCTCTCTCTCTCAAATCAATAAATAAAATCTTAAAAATAAATCTTCACGCTCCATGTCCACTCCTAGGGGACCATCCACTTGCTGTTCCTTAGACCTCTCTGTTCCCAATCTTCCAATCTTCCTTCTTTCCAGCCTCGGACCAAGACGTCAAGCCATGCTGTCCTGGTCATTGTTAACCTTAAAAAATAAAACTCCCAGTTATTTTATGAGCAAAGACGGGTTTGTTGCAGAATAGTATAGAAGTGCAATCCAGGACAAGCAAGCTATGGTCAAACCCTTGGCAAGTCCACAGAACACAGGAGAGGAGGCTCTTTCCTAGAGCAGAGGGGAGTTGGAAAGTTGGAGTTAACTGGGAGCTCGATGTGTAGTGGCTTTTCATTGGCTGAGTTGTGACTTTCTCATCCGCTGGGCTGTTGCTAAGGGAGGAGAAGAGCCTCCCTCTTGCAAGGTGTGTGTCCTTCTCTCGGGTCTGCAATTGAGGAGGGTGTGAGAGCTCTCCCTGTGGGCCCCCTGACTCCATTCTAACAGAGATTTCCTTTTATTAATTTTCACACCCTATATGCATGTGTATTCTCACTTCGTGCCCCTGCTCTTTGCCCATGAAATGGATGGCCAGGTGCTCTGGCCCAGTTCTCCCCACTGGGAGGATTTCTCACCACTGTTTCTCCGGGACACCTTTGAGGAGGGCTGTAGTTCAATAGCTACCCAGTTTTTACTTGTCCCCAAACACTAAGCCGCCCGTTCTGGAACCAAGTTCAGGTGTTTTGCTCCTTTGCCAGAGAGATCACAAGGGACCTACCCATGCAGACATAGTGTGAGCTAAGGGACCTGATGCAACCACAGTGGATGACACAGGGGCCTGCGTGACCTGTCCATGGAGCTTACTGGAACCTTTGTTCACACCTGTTCCTGAGTGAGCCACTATGAAGGATCACTCTTGTGCTCAGATGGCTTTATGACTCTGTGGGTCACACAGACCCATCCTGACCACTTGGGCAGGGCAGTCATTATCAATATATCATTATCATATATAGTTGCCCCAGCGTTGCAGGACCCTTCCTTCTGGGGACCTAGCTTCTTCTCAGTTGGCAGAGTCTATGTCAATACTGGTTCAGGTCCAGAAAGTAGGCAAAAGGTCGTGGCTTTTTATGCAGGGGCTGTCCTTTGGGAGGAGCATATCCTTGGGTGGGGCAGCTCTATTTGGCCGAGTTAGGTTCCTAGGGAAGAACTCAGCTGTGACAGCAGCAGGCTACCCCCCAATCCCACCCCCAGCCACCGAGAGAATGGGGGCCTTGGTCCTGAAGAGGAGAATTGATGGCACAACATAGCACCTATTATACATCTGTTGGACACCTACCATTTATTGAGTACTTGCTTGGTGCCTCCCCATCTCAATACTCAGTTCCATCTCAGAGTCCAAGATGGCTGCACAGTCAATGGGAGGGAGACGTAGGGAAAGGGAGCCCTTAATATTCTCTCTGCTTGGGGCGCCTGGGTGGCTCAGTCGTTAAGCGTCTGCCTTCGACTCAGGTCATGATCCCAAGGTCCTGGGATTGAGCCCCGCATCGGGCTCCCTGCTCTGCGGGAGGCCTGCTTCTCCCCCTTACACTCCCCCTGCTTGTGTTCCCTCTCTCGCTGTGTTTCTCTCTGTCAAGTAAATAAATAAAATCTTTTAAAAGAAAAAGTTCTCTCTTTGGCCAAACTATGGAAGTAGCCCAGATGTCCATTGACAGATAAATGGATAAAGATGTGGGATATATATACAATGGAATATTACTCAGCCATTCAAAAAATGAAGTCTTGCCATTTGCAACGATGTGGATAGAACTAGAAGGTATTATGCTAAGTGAAATAACTCAATCAGAGAAAGACAATTATATGATTTCACTCATATGTGGAATTTAAGAAACAAAACAGAGGAACATAGAGGAAGGAAGGGGAAAATAAAACAAGACGAAATCAGAGAGGGAGACAAACCATAAGAGACTCTTAACCATAGGAAACAAACTGAGGACTGCTGAAGGGGAGGGGGTTGGGAATTGGGGTAACTGGGTGATGGGCATTAAGGAGGGCGTGTGATGTAATAAGCACTGGGTGTTATATACAACTGATGAATCACTGAACTCCACCTCTGAAACTAATAATACACTAGTAATGTTAATTAATTGAATTTAAATAAAACTTAAAAAAATATTCTCTCTACTTTCATTTGAGAGGGATAATGTCTGTCCTTAGAAAACCTTAAAGAGGGCGCCTGGGTGGCTCAGTTGGTTAAGCGACTGCCTTCAGCTCAGGTCATGATCCTGGAGTCCCGGGATCGAGTCCCACATCGGGCTCCCTGCTCAGCGGGGAGTCTGCTTCTCCCTCTGACCCTCTTCCCTCTCATGCTCTCTCTCATGCTCGCTCTCTCAAATAAATAAATAAAATCTTTAAAAAAAAAAAAAACCTTAAAGAAATGTGACCAGGTATTCCCTAAAGCTAGGACTTAAAGAGTCAGGGAGTGTATAGACAGGCAGACAAGCATGCCAGGGTGGAGGATCTGCATGAGCAAACGTGGGGAAATAAGACAGAGACAGTTTGGGGACAGTGAGGAGCTGGTAAGGGGACTGTCAGGCTCTTAATGAGAAGAGTGGGAAATAAGGCTGGCTGGGGAGGCCAGGGCCAGGATGAGAACTTTTCTCTCTTAAGTAATATGGAGTCCATGGGGATTTTGACCAGGTGAGCATTGTGGATGGAACAGGATGCACAATGGATTAGAGGTGGGTCGCTGACCCCAGTGTGGCACCTTGCACAGAATACCAGCACACACATGTCTCCCTTCATTCATTTCCAGGTGATGAGGAAGGAACCCAGGCTTTGTAGCGAGCCCAATCCAAGTCTCACTCTGGCTCAGCGGCTTGTCCCTGTGCAACCCTGAGCAGGTCACCTCATCTCTCTGAGCCTCAATGTCTAGAGCAGGGACTGTGAATTGTCCCCCAAAACCCAGTCTCCCCATCTTACATAATAAGGGTATCAGGACCACCATACTAAAGGCTCATTTCCCAGCTTCCCTTGCAGCTAGGTGTGGTCATGTGACTACTTCTGGCCAATGGCATGTGAGACAAAATGATACACTACTTCCTGGTTGTGCAAATAAATAAGTGGATAAATGATAAACACGGGATCCAGGGAAAGAGTAAATGAAAGTTCCAAGGAAGGACAAATGCCTCCAGCAAGTATTCTGAGTACCTGCTATGCGTCGGGTTCTTTCTAGGGGCTGAGGATGCAGCAGTGAGCAAAATTGTTGATGTGTCCGCTCTCATGGTGCTAGGAGTATAATGAGTAGAACAGAAAATATGCGAATAAACAAAATGGTTTCAAGGAGTCTGTACCGAAAGGGTACAAAGCTGGGTAGGAAGGGAAGGTAGAGGAAGGGCCTGCTTTAGAGAGGGTAGTCAGGGAAGGCCTCCTGGAGGAGGTGACATCTGGACCAAAGCCTGAGTGATGAGGGCAAGCAAGCCATGGGTTTCTGGAAGGAAGAGGGCCCTGACAGAAGCAAGAGCTAGCCTGTGTGGCTGGAGGGGAATGATGGAGGGGAGGGTGGTGAATGGGCCAGTGACCACTGGTTCTTCTCTCTCCAGACCCAGTGGAGCTGAGCAGTGGGGAGACAGAGGAGCTGCAGCGGATCAAGTGGCACCGGAAGCAGCTTCTGGAAGACATCCAGGTGTGTGCACACTCACACTCACAAACGTGCGTGCGCATGTCTACACACACATTCATGCTGACACACCTTCCAAGCACACCCACCCAGAAGCAAACACTCCTACATGCTCACACACCTCCCCACTCCTGACCGAGGCTGGTTGGATAGCGGGGCCAGGCTCCAGCCCACACGTGGCCTTGGCCCCGGCCCCCAGGAGTGGGGAGACCAGAATCCCAGGGGGACTCCCAGGCCCAGCTGCCAGGACCCAGAGAGAGCCAGGAGCCTGGGGGAGGGAAGGGGGGCAATCGGCTAAGCACCTACTGTGTATAGAGCCCCACCCAGTGCTCTCTACACTTCACAGCACGGCAGGCTCTACTCCCATCCGTGTGGCCCCCATCAGGCCTCACCTCCACGCTGGGCCTCAGTTTCAGCCCCTCTAAAACTTAAACCATTTCGTCAAGATAACACCAGTATATGCCCGGCACTCGCCAATGCACCAGTTGCTCAAACATTCACTCATCTGATTTTTAGCCACCTGTGAGGCAGGCCCTGTTTCTGTTCCTGGAATGTGCCAGGCTCCGTCCTGCCCCCGGGCCTTTGCACTCACAGTTCCCATAGCCTGGGACTCTCCCAAGCTCTCCTCATGGCACCTCATTCTCGTGACTTCACTGTCAGCTCGAATGCTGCCTCCTAGAGACTGCCCTGACCCAGACCGCCCGGCTGGGGTTGCTGGGACCCCACCCCCACCCCACACACATCTACCTAAGAAAGTTGAAGATACAGAATCATTCACTCAGCAAGTATTTTCTCGAGACCTACCATGTGCCAGGCTCCTCCTGTACCATGATTCAGATCATTTTCTTTTTTTTTTTAATTTGAGTAGAGTTGACACACTGTTCCATTAGTTTCGGGTGTGTGACATGGTGATTGGACAAGCCTATCCCTTACGCCGTGCTCACCACAGTGTAGCTACTCAGATCATTTTCTGCACCGTCATTTCATTTGCCCATGACCCCATGATCCCAACCCCACCCAACTGGGAGCTCCACAAAGGTTTGGGTTTCTCCCGCCCACCATCATACCCCAACTCAATAGTCAAAGCATAGTAAGTGCTCAGTTAATACTTGCAAGTGAATCATGGGGAAGTCTCTCAGTGACTTGGCCAAGATCATCACATGGGCAGACACTGACTGGGCTCAGGTCTAGTCTCCAGGCCCCCATGCTGCCCCTGGGTTCTCGGACAAGCCTGGGGACCACGCTCATGCCACAGATTGCAGGGAAAGGTGAGGAAGGGCTGGGCTGGGCTCTAGGGACTCTTGCCAGGGACTCATGTTGCTGCTCCGCAGAAGGGTGCTGGACAAGCCGCCACTCTGCTATCTGCCCAGGGGTTGTGGTTGGCATAATTAGGGGGTCCTCTTCCCCTGGGCACCACCTGCAGGGTCAAGTTGGAAAAGGCTGGAGGGGAGTGGGGAAAGCACGGACTTGGAATCAGACCTCGGACGTACCACGTCACCTCTCTGCACCTCAGCGTCCTCTTCTGTAAATTCCGTTGGGATTACAAGGTCCCTGAGAAGAGGGCCTGCACTCTCTGGTACCCTGGTGTACCCATAACTCCTGGCCCATAGTCGGCACGGAGTCAAGGACGAGTTGCAGAGTCCTTGCATGGGGGATGGAAGCCAGAGAGGAGTGTCTAAAAGACAGGACACACCACAGCTACAGAGGGGAGAAGGAAGGCTGGAAATAAAATGGGGGGAAGGGTGGGGACTTGGGGACTGCCTCCCCCAAGACAGGAGCCCTTGGGGAATTGGGTATCAACAGGCAATAGGTTGGCTTTGGATTGTGAGAATAAGAAACATCTGGGAAAGCGATCTGTCAGGGGTAGGGGCACTCAGTGGCAGCTCCGTGGGGTCGGAGGTCACGCCCACGGGTGCAAGTGGGAGTGGGGGAGGGTGTTCGGGAATCTCTTTCCGTCCCAGCCTCCATCCCTGACTGTCCCACCCTGTCGTGCCCCCTGCCACCCCACAGAAGCTGAAAGATGAGATCGCAGATGTGTTTGCCCAGATTGACTGCTTCGAGACCGCGGAGGAGAGGTGAGGGGCCGGGCCAGGGGACACTGAGAAGCTGCCACGGTGGCTTCCCAAGGATGTCACACCCCAGGAATGAGCATGAGGGAGCAAGGGGCCATGCCTGGGCCTGGGGCCCTGGTGAAGCCACGGGTCGGCCTGGAGGAGGCGGCAGTGGAGGTGAGAGAGGAACAGGCAGGACCCTAGACTCCACCGCGTGGTCTGGTCTGGTCCTTACTTCCAACGGCCCCCTCTTTTAAGAGACACCCCCACCCTCAACCCCTCCACCCAAAGTCTCTCCCAACCCACCCTGACCCAACCCCTGGTCAGTCGATGGCCACGAGCATCATGGGATGGGCCGGGAGAAGGGGAGTTCAGCCCCAAGGAGGAGGACCAGGAGCCAAGAGCCTCACAGGGACCAGAACCGGGCCGTGGCAAGGCCAAGGCTGGCCCACCTCACTGCACCCATAGGGTGTCATCCACCTGCCCCTCCTGTGGGAAGACCCCCACTGGCTCTGTGACCTGGGGCTGGTCCCCTCCCCTCCCTGGGCCTCAGTTTCCCCACTTGTGGAGAATAAGAATCTTCGTTCTGGAGCACCTGGGTGGCTCAGTCAGTTAAGGTCTGCCTTCAGCTCAGGTCATGATCCCAGGGTCCAGGGATCGAGCCCCAGTTTGGGGGTCCCAGCTCAGTGGGGAGTCTCCTTCTCCCTCTCCCTCTGCCTGCCCCCCCCCGCGACTGCTCATGCTCTCGCTCGTTCTCGCTCTCAAAAAAAAAAAAAAAAAGAGAGAGAGAGAGAGAGAGAATGTTGGTCCCTACATAATCCCCTAAGGCCTCAGACACTGACTCCTACAACTGTGTCTCAGGAAATCACCACCCTGCCCCTGCCACCCCTTGGTCTCTGATCACCTTTCTAGACCCACACACAAATCACACAGGCAAGCATGGGCACACACGTGGCTGCCCTGGGTCTCCAGATGCCCTGTTCCAGCTCCAACAATAACACACATTTACAGAGCACCTACCACCGAGCTATTTTGAACGTTTTCACCTCTCCACAGTGCTGTGAGGCAGGTGATGGTGTCATCCCCATTTTACAGAGGAGAAAACTGAGTCCCAGAGAGATAAAGTGATTCACCTTATGTAGCTCAGCCAACAAAGCAGTGGAGTGGGATTTGCACCAGGAGTCCAGCTCCAGAGCCTGTGCCGTCGCCCCCAGCCTCCCTGTTATCCTGCACAGGCCCCTCTAAATGCTCTCCCTGGAGCAACTCTGGGTTCCCAAGGCCATGGCCCCAGAGCTGGTTAAAATGCTGGCACTGGGCCCATCAGAAGAGTCTGATTTAGTAGCTCCGGGAGGGGCCCAGATCCTGCATTTCTCGTGCTCTCCCAGGTGATTCCGATGCAGGGTGTGAGGACCCCACTTGGAGGCTCTTGGGGAATATTGGTTCTAGCTGAGCAAAGCATCCCTGGGGCTTGGAGAGGGTGCCCTGGGGTCCCGGGGCAGTCCAGCCTGACATCTTTGTGTCTGCAGCCGATTAGCACAGAAGGAGAAGGAGCTATGCATCGGGCGTAAGAAGTTCAATATGGACCCCATGAAGGTAGGCAGTTGTGGGGGGCTCAAGTGGTCCTGGGGCTGGGGGAGCTACAGGCTGGACACCTTCACAATGGCCTCTGGTTCCCCTCAACTGACAATTACCCTCCTTACAAATGAGGAAACTGAGGCCCAGCAGAGCTCAGTACCTGTCCAGTGTCCCACAGCCCGTCAGAGCTGAAGGGCTCTGTCACCCCATAGCATAGCATGAGGTGGGAGCCAGGAGGATGTGGGGACATTGCGTGAAGCTCACGGACTTGGAGTCCGCTGGCTGAGCCTCTGCTTCCTCCTTTGTGAGTAGGTCTTTGGACAGTGGGGCCCTTAGATCCTTGGGCTTAGTCTCCAGAAGTGTCTTCCAGCCTCTGCCAGGGGGAGCCAGGCTGGGGCCCCTGGCACGGAGCACCCAGGGCTTGCCCCTCCCCCCGCACCTCCTACACCCCCCCCACCTCTCCCCCTGCCTCCGAGCAACCCCAGCCCCACCTCTCAGCCAGCTAGGTGGCAGCCGGTTCCCTTCCTGCTTGAACAAAGACGGGAGGAAGCGACAAGCTGACACACGGAGGTGGGGTCAGGGCAGCCAAGGGGTCCCTGGAAATTTACTGCCCTGGCTGAGAAGGCTGCCTCTTCCCCATCACAGTGTCACACACCCGTTCACCTCCCGCAGCCTCGGGGATCGTACCCTGGCCCCATCCACGCGGAACACACACACACACACACACACACACACACACACGCATGCACACACACACGCACACTAACTCATACTCCCACCAGAGCACCAGAGAAGGGCCACTGAGGGGTCTCAGGACCCTCTGCCTGTCACTGAGAGCCTCCCCCCACCTGCCCCCCATCTTCCAGCAACCTCTTCCCCAAGACAAACAGGGACACAAAGGAGCCCTCACAGAAAACCAGAGACCGACCCCTCAAACTCCCAAAATTGGACAGATTCTGAGTGCTGGGGCTGGTGGGGGGCGAGAGGTATGTGTGATATCGTCAGATCAGAAAAGCAGTTTCATGTAGAAAGGGAAGGAAAGGCGCCACATTGGACGCTGTCTCCCTCTGAGTGGTGGGATTTGGCCATTTCCTCTCCTTTGGATTTAGCTGGGTTTTTTCTTATTTTTATACAATGGACATAGATTATTTGTGAGAAAAAAAATGAAACACTATTTTTAAATATATGAGTTTTAAGGGGACAAAAGAAATGTCTGAATCACTGAATCTTAAAGTTATAAATTCATAGAATCATTGAAGCATATAATCCAAGAGTTCAGACTGAAGGGGACCTGGGGAGATCGTGGCGTGAACCTGGTTCATTGCAGGAATGCTGTCTCTCTTTGCATGCCTCCAGTGATGGGGGACTCACCACCTTACAAATTCAGCTTCTCTTAAGGAGGACAGAACTTCCCAAAACAGTCTGTGCCTATCTCAGAATGCCAGGCCACAGTGCCCCACCACCTGTCCCGCACTCTGGCCATGGAGGCCCCCTCCCATCCTCCTCTCAGGCCAGCAGCTGTGTGAGGGCTGATCGTGGGCTCTATGTACCCCCTCCAGGGCATCCAGTATCTCACTGAGCACAAATTGCTGACCCCCAACGTCCAGGACATCGCCCAGTTCCTGTACAAGGGGGAGGGCCTCAACAAGACGGCCATTGGCACCTACCTGGGGGAGAGGTAAGGTGGGGCGTGGCCTTAGGGAGATAGGGAATGAGGGTGTGCAGGTATGCACAGGTGTGTGTGTGTGTGTGTATGTGTGCAGGTACATGAGGGAATGAATTATGTTAGGGAAATCACAACTCTTGGGCTTGAGAGGGCTAATTGATCACTCCCCTCCACCTTCTGAACCAAAGCCTGGCTTCCTTCCTTCCTTCATTCACTCATTTGTTTAACAAATAGATATTTTTTAGTATCTACCATGTGTCAGGCAGTATCTAATCCCTGAATTTATCCTAGTGAACAAGACAAACAAAACTCCTGCCCTCAGGGAGATACATTCTAGTGCAAAAGACAGATCCCAAAATATGTAAAATATGTTAGAAAATTGCAAGTTCTTTGGAATGCAAATAAAGTAGGGAAGGGAAATGAGAACCACTAGGGACCGCGGGTCAAGGGCTGTGACTTTAAATATTACAGATAGGAAGGGTCTCGTGGAGGAAGTGATGCTTGACACTTAAAGGGGGTGAGCAGTGAAGACATCTGGGGGAAGAACATGCCAAAAAAGGGAACTGCACATGCAAAGGTCCTGGGGCAGAAGCGTGCTCAAGGAACAGCAGGCTGGTGAGATTAGAAGAGACCAAGGGAGGGAAGAAGTAGTAGGTGACATGGGAGGGTTCTGGGCAGAGGAGTGGTGAGAAAGGACCCCTCTGGCTGTTGGGGGTGCCAGGTGGGCGGTAAGTGACAAGAGGGGAGCTAGACCAGCGACTCTTCTCCCAGGCTCCCTGGTGAACACATTCCTTCTCCTAAGAGAGCAGAGGTTGCAGGTGGCAGAAAAGGGCAGTGCTTCCAGATTTGAGCTGGGAAGTGGGAAGAAATAGGCGTAGGCGTGGTTCTCTCCATTTTACAGATGAGGACACGGGGTCTTGGGGAGGTCCAGCGGCTTGAGTAGGGTCATCCAGGCAGGAAGTGACAGAGGAAGGACTTGATGCAGGGCAGGCTGCTCCGAAGCCAGGGCTCCCCTCCTGGGTGAACACACCGTGGAGGTGTGTGGGGGATGACGTGAGCTCAGACGGAGGTGAGCAGACCAGAAGGTGGCTGGGTCCGGAAGGAGGACGCGGCTCCCCGCCCCGCCCCCACCTCAGCCCCCTCCAGGAGGTGGGTGCCAGCAAGTTCCCAAGTGCATGTGCCCTCCTTCCTGCCCTCTCCAGGGATCCCTTCAACCTGCAGGTCCTCCACGCCTTCGTGGACTGCCACGAATTTGCCAACCTCAACCTCGTGCAGGCCCTCAGGTGAGTGGTCCGGAGAGCACGGCCCGGCCCCCAGGGGTGGCCCAGCCTGGGGTGGGGAGGGGGGATCAGGAGCCACGCTCATGGCACAAACACAGCATCACCCCTTGGTCTCTGATGCCTCTGATCACTTTCCTGCAGCCACTGCTCCTCGTGGTCTTACATGATTACAGCCGTATTTAATTATCGTGACGAGTGTTACTACTACTTCTGCTATTCCCACTACTTTTGAGATTAGTGTTTTATTTATTTTATTAATACAGCGCAGTCGGTATTCCCTTTATTATTACGTATTAAACTCTGGAGCCAGACTGCCTGGTTCATATCCCAGCTCTGCGACTCATCCCTGGGGCAAGTCTCTGTGCCTCCGTTCCTTCATCTGCAAAATGGGAATAATAATAGGACCAACTGGGGTGCCTGGATGGCGCAGGAGGTTGGGCATCCAACTCTTGGTGTCAGTTCAGGGCATGATCTCAGGATCCTGGGATGGAGCCCCACGTCGGGTTTGCGCTTAGCCGGAAGTCTGCTTGACGTTCTTTCCCTCTCTGCCCCACCCCCCACTCGCCCCCTCTGTCAAATAAATAAATAAATCTTTAAAAAATATTAATAACAGGGGCACCTGGGGGCCTCAGTTAGTTAAGGGTCTGCCTTAGGCTCAGGTCATGATCTCAGGGTTCTGGAGTCGGGACCCATGTCCGGCGACGTGCTCAGCGGGGAGTCTGCTTCTCCCCCTGCCTCTGTGCCTCCTCCTGTTCATGCTCTCTCTCACACTCTCTATCTCTTGCTGTCTCTCAAATAAATAAATAAAGTAATTAAATATTTAAAAATAAAGAAATTAATAATAATAACAGTACCAAATTCATAGGGCTGTACCAACTAAACAGAAAGTACTTCGAATTGGCTTAGTAAGTCTTGCTGCTATGAGTAATGCCTGGAAAATCACTCCCGAATGGGGGCACTTGATCTGGGCTTTGAAGGATGATTAGGAGTTTACAAGGCAGAGAAGGAAGAAGCCACTACCATCCAAGCAATGTGGCCTTCCCACCAATTCCCACGCTCTTTAAGGGAGAGGGGTACGTGGTCAGGAGTCTCCAATATTCGATCCTTCCTTCTGCTCGTTACTGAGCAGTCCCTCGGCGCCCAGGCCAGGGTGAAGCCAGCGGGAGGTGTGAGAGGAGCAGTACAGACAGCCCTTGCCCTTGGGGAACTAAGTTTGAAGCTCTGGAAGGGCTTAGGTTCACAGAACAGGAAGCCCAGCCAGGGGAAGGCACCTGCCCAGGGGTCCCCAGTCAGATCCCAGGGCAGACAGAGGCCCCCCCTGGGCTGAGGTGGAGGGGACCTCAAAGGGTTCTGGGCCCAGATGGGGAGGGGGGTGCACACACTCCACTTTGAAAGAAAAGGCTCCTCCCCGAGCACCTGGAGGACAGGCCAGACTCTCCCATGTACAGGATAAAGACTAAGGCTAAGAGAGGCAGAGCAGCTTATCCAGGGTCCCCCCACCCCATGCCACCGGGATCCCCACCCACTGCCCCATTCCTGCCCTCAGACAGTTCCTGTGGAGTTTCCGGCTGCCAGGCGAGGCCCAGAAGATCGACCGGATGATGGAGACGTTTGCCATCCGATACTGCCTCTGCAACCCAGGCGTCTTCCAGTCCACAGGTGCGTGTGTGGGAGGGGACGTGGGGCTGTGGGACCACTCCGGAACTGCGGGCACATGCCCGCCCCACCCTCTCAGGTCCCCCCCCCCCCGAGCACCCAGACCCTGGGAGCCCAGACTTCTCTGAGTGCCAACGCTGGGCCGGTCCCTCTGCTGGGCGCTTGTCAGGCAGGGCTGCCTCAGGGCCCGGTCCTTGGGAGAGGAGGCAGGAAATAATGCACAGTCCCCCTGGCTGAGGACAGCGACGGCAGAGTCAGCCTATCCAGGACGGCTTCCCAGAGGCAGTGGGGTCTGAACGGGGCTTTAAAGGATGAATAGGAGTTCTCCAGGAGGTCTAGGTGGAGAAAGGACCTTTCGGACAGGAGTTTTCATCTGGGCAAAGGGCAGAAGCAGGAAACATGCTGGGCAGGAGGTCGAGGGCATAGGGGTACAGAAAGATACCAGCAAAGATCAGTACTGCAGACACCGCCCCGCCCCCAGCAGGGTGGACAAGAAGTCATCGCGGCAGGCTTGTCCTGGCTTCTCTGTACCTGAAGTTACCACAGCACCAGTAACGAATCCCATTTCTTGAGCGCTACCTGTGCAAAGTCAGGTAATCCTTTCATCCGCTCTGAGGTCAGCAGTGTTCTCTCTGCATCTAACACAGACCCCGAGAAGCACCGTGGCTTGTCCGTGGCTGTGTGACCGTAGTCAGGTCCCATGGAGCATCTGCCCTCTCTTGTAGTTGCCTATAAATTGGGGGTGTGTTTCTTTATCATCTGTCACCTCTACCAGTCTAAATACCCCACAGGGGTAGGGACCATATCAGATTTATTCACCAATGAATCCCCAGTCCACAGCATTTCATGGGTACACAATAAATACTTATTAGAAAGGACGGAATTTTAAAGCACCAGATTTGAATCACAGTCTAACTGCGTCATTTTGTGACCTTGGGCATGTAACTGAACCTCCCTGTGCCTCAGTGTCCTGCTCTGTACAATGGGGTTAGTAAGGGCACTTGCCTCACCGGGTTGTAATGGGGATGGACAGCTATTAGGTGGTTCTGTTGGGTGCCACTGTTTTCAGGGGTAGAATCATTGATGTTCTAGAGCATGAAGATACTTCAGGTTAAACCTCCTGATGTCACAGATGGTGGAGAAGCCGAGGAGGTCAGGTACATTCCCAAGGTCCACCAGGGAGTTGGGGACACAGCTGGACTTCTCTGGCTCTGGACCCAGGGCCTAAAAATGCCCCAGAGGAGCAATGACCTCCCTCCCAAGTGCTCAGCCCAGCCTCGCCCCCAAGCCCATGAAAGTCTGAAGAATGGAACAGGAGCTTGGGCCCCAGGAGCCCCACAACGCCGGCAAGATTGCCAAGCAGCACGTGACTAAGCCTTGAACAGTATAGCCAACAATAAGTGTCCTCCGAGTTCTGAGGAGGCAGAGAACAGAGTGGGCAGGGAGGGAGGCTGGAAGAGCTCGGGGAGAGGCTTGAGCTCAAGCTAAAAGGGGAGGGTTCAGATGGGTAGCAAAGGGAAGGGGACGGCGTGCCTGGCAGGGGGCCCAGCAGGAGCCAAAGTGCAGGGGTGGGCAGGCATGGGAGGGGCTCAGGAGCGCGGCAGCTGAAGTTTCTTTGGAGCAGGGAGGCCTGTAAGAGCGGGGAGGAGGCCGGGCCTCGAATGCCAAGCTAGGACAGCTTGGACCTTTGGGGTGCTGAGACGGGTGGTGCTTGGCCCCTCGAAGCAGTCAGGGCACAGGAGGAGAGAGTGACCAGGGCCAGCCAGGACTGTGACTGCTGTCCCATCTCGCAGACACCTGCTACGTCCTGTCCTTCTCCATCATCATGCTCAACACCAGCCTCCACAACCCCAATGTCCGGGACAGGCCGCCCTTCGAGCGCTTTGTGTCCATGAACCGCGGTATCAATGGCGGCGGTGACCTGCCTGAGGAGCAGCTGCGGGTAAGGGGGACGCGGCCCGACCCTCCTGGTCCCCAGGCATCCGGGCAGGGCCCGTCGTTAGGTGGACAGCCCAAGAGGGGCTCCTCTGAGATAGACCACTCCAACAGGGGGCTCTGAGATGGACCACCCAGGTTGGTGACTGTCTTGAATTGGGCCACCACCAAACGGGTCGGTCCTGACATGGGCACTCCCAAGTGGCCCCCATCTTAAGGGGGATGTCTTCTGTAGACCACCCGGGAGGCCCTCCCAGACTTCATCCTTTGGGGGACGCTGGGCACCCATCATTCGCACTTTCCAGAAAGGGCACCTCACACAACTCGGGTGTGTTGCTTGGAATCCCAGGTTCTTAGAGTCTCTGCATGTCAGGGCTGAAAATCCTCAGACTCTGCTAAAAGCCTTCCCTCCTCCAGAGAGGGGGAAACTGAGGTCTTCCACAAGGCAGCTTGCGGGCCTCCCCATCTCTTCCTCAAACAGCCCCCACTCCTGCCACACTGCACCAGGCCCTGTGCCCGGCACGGGGCACCCGGGGATGAATCAACCACCCAGGCCAAGTTCGGGGTCTGGTGGGAAGATGATGCCTATGTGAATTATAGCCCCACGTGATCCATGCTGTACTGACTACGGGAGCATAGCTACAGAGACACAGAGGACATGACTGTCACTCTCCTGGGGGCAGAGGAAGGGGGTCATCCTGGAAGACTTCAGAGAGGAGAAGACTTTGAACCGGGCCTTGAAGACTGAATGGGAGTTTTCACAGAGGGAAACAGAGAAAAGACAGTCCAGAAAGGGGAAACTGCCAGAACCCAGGCCTCGCCTGGCTGGGAAAGGGAGAAGAGTCCGCAGTGGCTGGCTGGGGGTGTGGATATGTACAGATAGGGACAGGCGGCAAGGTGGGGAAGGAGGCTTCGAATGACGGCCTCCGGGGTTTGCCTGGTAACTATGGGCAACGCGGAGCTGGAGCCGTTTTGTAAACACAGGAGTGAGCCGCAGAACCTGGTGCGGCAAAAATGAAGTGACAGTTCATTTCCGGCACTAAAGATGCCCCAGAACTCAATAAAGCTCCCGTCGCCTCCCGGTGACAGCCTGGCAGGAGGTGAGGAGAGGGTGAGAACCCCACCCTCCCAGCTTAGCACCCCGCCAGGTCTGGGGGGAGGCCTGGGTCTGGAAGGACTCGGGTGCCCCTCCCTGCTTGACAACTGCCACGCCCTTAGCCCACCACCCTCCTCGGTCTCCAGAGGAGAAAGTTTATCATGGGGGTAAGGGGAGGGGGGGGACCACAGCACAGAATGAGGCCTTGAGAGCTGGTTAGAGCCCGAGTCAATTCCCCGTCTGCCCCGTTTGCCTGTCGGTGACCTTGGGGAATGACTCACCCCCCCTCCAAGCCACCATTCTCTCAACCAGGATAATGATGCCTGCGTCACTGAGCTGCCGGGAGTAGCAATTTGTAAAAATGTAAAGGGCATAGCCCCTGCCAGGTACAGAGCACAGGGTCTAAATGGTGGCTTAGGTCACTATGAGGAATAACTAATAATAATTTTAAAACCCCAGCACTTAGCAAGATGCCCAAAATCTAAAATGCATTTGGGAATTGGTAAGTCCTCTTGTTGTGGTGCCGGTGACAGGAGGCTGGGCACACCTGGTCTGGCAGATAAGGAGTTAATGGCACACCAGCATTATTGCCTCAGCCCCCCAACCTCCCCGGTGAGCCTTCTTGAACACCTCCCTTCCTTGGACATGTTTCCCAATTCAAGCCTTTTGTTAATAACAATGCGCTACATTTGTGTAGAGACTGTAACTTTCTCCTCCTGGGGCTTTAGGGTCTAGTATCTCAATTAAGGTCACACTCTGCCTGGGAGGTCTGGGAAGGGTTTATTATCCCCCTCCCAAGGTGCAAAGAGAACCACACAATCCTGGTCCTTGCTGTTGGAGGCTTTTATTGCAGAAGTCTGGGGCGGGGAGCCTGGGTGCTGTGTGGTTTGGGGAGCATCTGCCTGCCTTCTCTCTGGGCCTCATCGTCCCTATATGTAAAGCAAGACCTCACCTTTAAGCACCTTCAGATATTCAAAGTTTGTCACTTTGTGGAAAGATTCCCCATCGTGGTACTGGAGCTTGGGCCCTGCTGAGGACACATAATGCTTTTAAGCTGGGCAAGGCTTCAGAGAGGTGCACTATGGGAGGCAGGGGACAGGCGGGTTGAGCCCGTCTTGCCCTGGCTATCCTGATAGGGATGAGGCAGATATGCCTAAGAGACTCAGGGCAAAGGTACAGGGTGTGTACTCAGAGGATAGGAGATCAAATCCCAGCTCTGCCCTTTATGGTTATGTGACCTTGAGTGTGAGCCTCAGTTTCTTCACCCGCAAAGTGGGCAGATGATGGTGCCCTCAGGTGGTTCTCCTGAGAAGCCGAGTTAATGCACTTCAAGGTCCTGGCACTTGACAGGCACCCAAGGAATGCCAAGAAGAGGGCCACTCACCTTGAGAGAGCGGCCCAGAGAGGGTGCTCAGGTGGAAGAGCAGAAAAAGGAAAGAGGCCAAGAAGGAGGGCTCTCCAGCCTCTGGTGTTATAGGTGGAGAAACTGAGGCTCAGGCAGGGGAACAGTCTCCCAGTGCAGGGCATCCTCTGCTGTGGGCAGCCCTGGACCTCCTGAGTTTTTGTCCAAACATCTCCATCAGAACTGACCACATACCAGGCCCAGTTCTGGGCACTCTATGTTCTCATTAACTCCTCCTGACACCCTTAGGCAGTGGGCACCCTTCCTAGTTCACAGCAAAGGAAACCAACCTCCTAGAGCGGGAGCTGGCCAGGGGTCTCATAGTTTGTGAGGACATCAGATTCGAACCCACGCCTATCTGACTCCAGGGCCCTTCCTTCAGCAGAGAGCAGAAGGCAGGATTTGGGGATGGAGGACTTGGCTGTGTTTCCCAGTTACCGGTTGCTTCCTGGCTAAAGGAATCTCAACTCGTGTAATGGAAAAGATCAGGGATTGATTTGGCTTCAGATCTCCCGGCTTCAGGCTCAGCTAGATCCAGGTGCTCAGTGAGGTCAGGACTTGATCTGGTCTCTCCATCTCTCGGCAACCTTTTCCTCCATGTTGGCTTCCCTCCTAAACAGGCTCTCTTCAAGCTGCGGCAGAGACCACCCAGGCAGCTTTGGGGTTCATTCTCAGCAGCTAAAACTAAAGTCCCAGAACTAAGGCTTATTGGCTGGCTTGGGTCACATGTCCTCCCTGAACCACACACCATGGCCAGCAGGAGGAAATGTTCTGATTGGCCAGATGGGAGTCATTCGCTCCTTCCTGGAGCCTGGGGCAGGGGAGCGGTGGGTGTGAACCCCCCTCAGCAACCTGGACAGAGAGTGTCTGGGCAGGGGAGCCCCCAGAGGAAAACCGGGGGCGGAGAGAGACGGAGACAAGACCAGCAGAACCGCTGGAAGCTGGCGTCTACCCAGCCAGGTTTGGTGGCCACCAGCTCCCCCCCCCCCCCCGCGCAGGGGTGTTTACTTATGGGGGAGGGCTGGTGTTTACAAGGTGCAGGAATGGTAGATGAACCGAGCCATTTCCTTTGTGGGGAGCAGAACGTGCAAGCTGATAGGTCACCCGCAGAAGCTGCCAGGAGACCCCTTGTGGGTACCGCGGAGGATGAGGCCCCCCTGTCTGGCCCCCTGCTTGCGTCCTGGGCCTCCCAAACGTTTGTCTGTGCTGACAGCTTTGCTGACAAGGCCTTTCTGCCACTGGCCTTTGTTCGATCAGCCAGCACCACCAGGGAATTCCCAGGGCTGGGCCTGGCCAGGAAGGGCAACAGAGCTTCCCAGCTGCACTAGGGGTGCGGGGGTTCCAAAAAAGGGCCTGTGGTCCCTGCTTCTCCCTACACCCACCCCAGCACAGCCAGGCTGAGCCGGGGACTCTGGAGTACATCCGAAGCCACCTCCATCAAGCCCAGGAAAAGCTGCTTCTGGTGGGATTGTAACCAACA
The DNA here is from genome assembly GCF_003265705.2 of Callorhinus ursinus. Taxonomy (NCBI): domain Eukaryota; kingdom Metazoa; phylum Chordata; class Mammalia; order Carnivora; family Otariidae; genus Callorhinus; species Callorhinus ursinus. The sequence continues at coordinate 10,450,089 of NW_027397110.1, read as the reverse complement.
CCCCGCCCGAGCCCTGGAGCTATCAGGTCAGCAAAGACCTTTTAAAAACCAGCAAACACCATTTCTAAAACCTTAGGGGAATCCAACAGTACTTGTGAAATTTTTCATTTCAAATCTCAAGGAAACCATCGGAACAGCAGTATACACAAAGGCAACAGAAGGAAGGGAGTTAATTATCTTCGAGATGGAGATCCAGCATTGGATCTGGTTTTAATAAGCTGAAACAGTTGAGAATGTTTCTCCAAACACACGGAAACATGGGCAGGTTGATCACAGAACACAGGGCCCTGTGGCAGGGGGTTCAAGATACACCGGATGATCCACTGTGGACATCCACAACGCCCCCACAGGGAGGTCTCCGCCCTGGCTTGCATACCTCCAGTGACGGGGATCTTATTATCATACCAGGTTGCTCCATCCATATGCTAGCAGCTCTAACTGCTAGAAGGTCCTGCATGGAAAACTGAAATCTGCTTTCTGGGAACTCCCACCCCTGCGACCACAGCCCACCTGGAACAGGTCTCTGCCCTTGAGAGCCAAGTTCAGCATCCCATGTTGAGCCTGTCCTTGGGCTGGGCCTCTCGACGCAGGCAGTCAATCCCCAACTCCCTGGTCGCTCCTCCGTGTCCCCCTACCCAGGGTATACCTGGAAGTCTCTGCTACTGCAGCTAAGCAAAAGAGGGGCCCCCCTCCCCTCATGGATGTTACCTAAGGAGGCCCTGACTCTGGCTGCTATACCCCGGTGTGTATGTGGGTATGTCTGAGCGTTTATGTGTGTGCACACACAGGCGAACATGTGTGGGGGTGTACAGGTCCCAGCTGAGTGTCCTTGTCGGCAACACTCTCAGACACTGGGGTGATGATCTCTGACTCCCTCATCTGACCTGTAAGAGGGGTGCTGGCTGGCTGGGTGAAGGCCGAAGCTGTACTCCTCCCTCCCTCCTCTTCACCTTCCCCTAGACGTACGGCAGGGAGGGGCTCTGACCCCTGTGTAGTCCATTTACCACCCCCACCCCACCCCAGAACTCTGAGGGGTCAGCGTCTTTCTATTTCTGCTGTTGAGGACCAGCAGCTCAAATAGGTTGAGGAACATGCCCATGGTCACACAGCCATCGAGTGACTAAGCTGAGATTTTAACCCAGATAGCCTGACGCCAAAGCCAGTGCTCTTCTGGAATTCTAGCAACGGGGGCTGGAATTCTAGCAATGGGGGCCGGGGTGGGGGAGAGGAAAGGGGGGCACCATCAACCGACTGGTCGGTAAAGAGTTGCCAACCTGTTTGAGGCCAGGCCCTGGGGGAGTCCTGGGGGTTGTGACACCCAGGGCTGCCCTGGGGGAGCGCCCCACCCAGTGGGGGAGACCCAGCCCAGCAAGCAGACGGGCATGGGCAAGGCAGCTGAGCACAGTCTCTCTGAGGAGCGGCCTCCGCGTGTGTGCACTACTCTGGCCACAGAGCGGGGGGACCTGGCATGTGGTGAGGTTGGGGGCCCCAGCGGCCTGGGGGAAGCAGGGAGCGTTTGCAGGCCCCACGGACCCAGCAGGGTCCAGGCTCTGGACTGGGATGGCCATCACAGCCCGGTCTTCCCCTCCCTTCTCTGGGGACAGAACCTCTTCGACAGTATCAAGAGCGAACCCTTCTCCATCCCGGAGGATGACGGCAATGACCTCACTCATACCTTCTTCAACCCTGACCGCGAGGGCTGGCTGCTCAAACTGGGTGAGGCGCACATTCGGGCACGTGGCAGATGCACTCAGACATGTGCAGGCACACGCCACACATGCACACGTTGACATGCAGCCTCAGGGGTGGAGTCAGGCAACACCGCGCCCCTTCCCCCCACCACCACCCCCACCCCCCCTGCCGCCCAGCCATCCGCCTGCCCCATCCCTCCATCTGTCTGTCCTGGGCAGGAAGGGGACAGTGGGGGAGGGGAGGACGAGCCGGAAGAGGAGATGAGAGGCCCCCAGACCCTTCAACTATAGGCCTCTCTCTCTTCCTGAGGGCTTCTGAGGAAGCCTGGCCCAGAGAGGTTAGGGTACCTGTCTGAGGCCACACAGCCAACAAGTGGGGGGGCAAAAGATTGGGTGTCCCTGAAGGATGGGGGAGGAAATGGTACAGGATGTGGCTCAGGGGAGCTTCCCTTCAGCATGACAAGGGGGCTGGGAGGACCTCCAGCCTGCAGAGAGGAGCCACGGGTGGGGGCTGGGCTGCCAAATCTGGCAGGGGAACTGCAGGGCCCAGCACTCCTGGATGCCTCCCCAGCGGAGGCAGCCCAGCAAGGGATGGTGGCGTTTGGAGACAGGTAAGGACAGACACCTCGTGTTGCAACAGAGACCTGGGCTGGGGATGCCCGCCCAAGCCCTCCACAGCCCCATGCCCGGATGCCAGCCCTTCTGCAGACCATGGCGACTCCTTCCTTGCCCGACGGACAGTTCCCAGCCCCAGGGAGACTCTTAAGTCACAGATCTCAGCTCCTCCCTGCGCGTGCCAGTGGTCAGGTTCCTCGGCCTCGGTTTCCATGGCTGTGGAATGGGGATCGCGAGCACTGGGAGGGTTCAATGTGTGGCAAAATGGCCAAGCACTTGGGCTCTGGGGCTAGGACACCAGGCTCGAAACTGAGCTCTGCTGCAGGACCTTGAGCAGACGACCGCGCCTCCCTGTGCCTTGGTCTCTTCATCTGTAAAATGGGGTTAATAACAGTCCCCTCCTCATAGGCAGTTCTAGGGATTAATAAGCAAATATTTTCTAAAAACATCTAGAACATTGTCTGGCAAGCGAAAGACGAAATACTTAGCACGGTGCCAGGCAGTGAGCCGGCCAAGAGTTGAACTGAGGGGGAAGGGCGGCCGCTGGTCCTGGGACCTGATCTTGGAGGAGCCTCGAATGCCAGCTCAAGCGGCCAGGGGTAGCCTGGGGTGATGAGTGCCACTAGGGTGTTTGAGGGACAAAGTGATGGGTCTGGGGGAAAGTGTGGTGGGCTGGGGGTTAGGAGGCTTGAGGGGAAGGGGCAGAGGAAAGCTCTCCAGGCCCCGCTCTCAACGGAAGGAAGTGTCAGTGGCCCAGGGAAAGGAAGTCTGGCTGACTGCGCCATTGGCCTCTCGCAGGGGGCCGCGTGAAGACGTGGAAACGCCGCTGGTTCATCCTGACCGACAACTGTCTCTACTACTTCGAATTCACCACTGTGAGCAGGGGGCTCCTGAGCCTGCCCCTGCCCCTCTCCCCACTCCCAGACTAGTGCTAATCAGTCCACTCACAGAGCTTGGGGCCCCTTTGAGATCATTCAGCTCCCCTGCGCACCCATTTCACGGGGCGGGGGGGGGGGGGGC
>NW_027397110.1:10400708-10446663 GCF_003265705.2 Callorhinus ursinus | reverse complement strand
GGGGGGGGGGACTGAGGGGCAAGGAGGGGGGAGGGGCGGGGCCAAGCTTACAGTGCAGCCTCCTAACTCTGTGCCCAGGCTCTCCGTTCGCTGCTCCCCTCCCCCTCCAAGGCTGGACAGAGTCTGGGGAGATGAGTGCACTCCTCTATGGGTTTGGGGAGCCCCACAAGTTCACTCCCTGCCCTGGGTGTTAAGGCTGCATTTGCTGATCCTGGCCTTCTCCGGCCCCTTCTGCAGGACAAGGAGCCACGGGGAATCATACCTCTGGAGAACCTCTCCGTGCAGAAGGTGGACGACCCCAAGAAGCCAGTAGGTGGCGCGGTGGGGTCCTGAGAGCCCCAGCCGCTGGGGGAATTTCTGAAATGGAGAGGGAGGCGAGGGGGCGGCTGGCCTGGGCCCTCCAGGAGGCCCTCGGTGGGGCTTAGGGTTGCCTCAGTTTCCCTCCCGAGGCCGTGGGTCCTGGGGGCAGGTCAATGGCATCAAAAGGGCATGGTCTCATTGTCTTTCAGAGCCTGCCTCTGACACTGGCCAATGACCTTGAGTAAGTCTCTGCTCCTTTCTGAGCCTGTTTCCCCGGCAGTCAGCTGCGGGTTTTAGGGGAAATGGTGGATTTAGGTCAGGCCTTGCACATAGTAGGTTCTCAACGTGAGGAGGAGCAGCTCCTTCCCCTTGGCCCCGCACGGGAAGCCGGCCCGGGGTGGGGTGTGTCCTGCTGTCGGTCCCAGCCCCAAGTGGCTAGTCCTCTCTGAATGCCCAGGAAAGCCCGGCCCGGCTGCCCTCTCCTCCCACCCCTGCCCAGCCCTCACCCAGCCACCTCCCCGCAGTTCTGCCTGGAGCTGTACAACCCCAGCTGCCGGGGCCAGAAGATCAAGGCATGTAAGACGGACGGCGAGGGCAAGGTGGTGGAGGGCAAGCACGAGTCTTATCGCATCTCTGCGTCCAGCGCCGACGAGCGCGACCAGTGGATTGAGGCCATCCGGTAAGGGCCGGCTGGGCCTCCTGTCCCTCCCGGAGGCCCCTGCTTTTCCCTGGGCCTTGTCTCCTTGTCCGCAAAAGGGGCTAAATCCGGAATCTCCCTTCTGTCTCTGGCATGCAAATCCTTGCCGCCCAGATTCTGTAGCCAGGCCCCAGGACACGGGAGCGAGGCCCCAACTTCATGGGCTGGTGGGACGATCCTGCGAGATGCTCTCTGCCCAGTGCCTGGCCCGTGGTCAGTGCTCTTGAATGGCGCTCTCGTTGGCACCAGGATCCAAAGGGGCCCTGGAAAGACCTGGTAGAGAGGAAGGGAAGGGCTCTCTAGGGGGAAGGACCAGTAACGGCAAAGACGAGGGGGCAGGTCAGTGCAGGGCCTCCCTGGACAGCAGCCTGGTGTCCTGGGGGGCCTGGTGCCGGGCAGTGCGGGGGGCCTGGCTCTGCAGGGACCGGGCAGTGGGAGAGCAAGTCCTTAGTCACCATGGCAACTAGTGCGGGGGTTTCTCCTGGGGGCACCGGGGAGACTGGTAAACAGAGAAGGGGTGTGGCCAGGTGAAGAAGGCCATGGTGTAGGGGAGGATTTTGAGGTGCCAGGATGGGCAGTGGAGGGAGTCAGGTGAGGGGCAAGAGCCAATGGGGAGATATGGGGGATGGTGGGTCCTGTCAGCCAGAGGAAGACACCGAGTGGTCGCCGGGCCGGGAGGGGCTGTATCCCAGGGATTTGTGGGTTCTTTCCCCTCAAGCGGTGCAGCAGTCCTGTGAAGTGGCCAGGCCAAACCCACTCTGACCTCCATTTTACAGATGAGGCCCCGAGCCCCCCGCCGCCCCGGGGGAGGGACCTGCCCCGGCACACAGCCAGTGGGGGACAAGCAGGCCTGCTGGCTCCATCTGGGCTCCTTCCACCTCCTTCCGGGAGTCTGAAGAGGGGTCCGGAAAACTGGGGGAGGGGGGCAGAATTCCCGAGGCTGTGCGCTGTCAGCCTCACCCTCTCCCGCCCAGCCTGTGGGACTCCGGGCAAGGCTGACTCACCATAACCTGGTCCTTGGTGGGGCCATCTGGCCTTTCTCCTGCAAACCCGGCAGGCCGTCCCCTCCCTGGGAGACCCACACCCCTGCTACAAACCCTGGGAGCTGGGAGCCCCTTGGCAGCCAGCCCAGCCCTGCGATCTTTTCACCTGCTCTCATTTCAGAGCCAGCATCACCCGCGTCCCCTTCTATGACCTGGTCTCTGCTCGGAAGAAGAAGATTGCCAACAAGCACTGAGCTTCCTGGGAGGTGGTGCCGGGGGGGTCCAGGCGTCACGGGGACCCCATGACCTGAGGTACCTGGAGACTTACGTCCCACCCCAGGGCACCCTTTTCTGGCCCATAGACATTGCCCCCGCCCCCATGACTTTGAGCTACCAGGAGTGGGGGGGGCAGGGCTCAGGAGGGTGGGTGGGAAGCCTCACGGGCTCAGAGGTGGCACTTAGGGCCCCTGGCCCTCGGCACCCGGCCACGGCCAGGAAAGGCCCCCGCCCCCTGCCCCCACGTCACTGCAGCAAGGAGCGAGGAAAGCAGCCCCAGAACCCAGCACCCTGTCCTCCCTTTGGGCCTCGGTCTCCTCTTCGGTGAAACATCTGGACTCTGAAATGCTGTCGGCCCTCGAGGGTGGAGGAGCGTGCGGGTCCTGAGTGCTTCCCACCCTTGGCCGTGGTCATGCCTCCTCCTTCTGCTCAGGGGGCTCTCAGCCAGCTCCTCCCCGGTCTTCGGCCGGGGCTTGGCCGTCCCTGCCTGAGGGACCCACACACACAGCCCAGACCCACAGACCGGGCCGCCGGGCGACGCCAGGAGCACTGGACTAGGAGCCCAGCGCCTGCAGACGCCATCCCACTCCGTCTCCAAATCGCCGTGTGTCCTCTGCCAAGTCACGCTCCTCTGGTTCTTGGAAAACTGTGGGGTTTGGATAGAAACGTCCTGGTGCCTTCGGTGTCTGTGCCCCCTCGCCCCCAGCAACGGTAACAGCCCCAGTGCGGATCCCAGCGGTGCCCCAACTGCCACCTCCCTCCTCACGGACCGCTCCCTTTCGGCAGAAGGACAAGACTGTACTGGATCCACCTGAGGAGCTTCTGGCTGGAGATGTCTGCACTTGATGCCTGAGCTGCTGGGCTTCCGACCGAAGGCTGCAGGGAAGCCAAGAGCAGAGTGGGCTCCAATTGCAAGGATGTCCATTTTGGAGGAGGGGCAGGTGGCACTCCTCAAGAAAATGGCAGAGAGCATCCCTGACAGGTGTATGCCCGCAGGGCTGGTGGCACAGCTGCGAAGCCAAGGAGAGAGAGCTTTGGGAACCGTGGTGACCAGGAGGGCGGCCTGGAGGCGGCGCCCATGCCACTGAATGACATAGAAGCTGGCGGCAGAGCCTCAGTCCTAGCTTCTCTGCTGACCGCTGACCAGGGGTCCTGTGGTGCTGAGGGGCTGCCCCAGCAGGGTCCGGGCATCCTGAGACCCGCGGTAGCACATCAAGGGTTGAGCTGACTTCCCAGCACACACGCAAGCAGCTCTGCCTTCAGGGAGGCCCCAGCCTGGAGGAGGATTCCTTGAACAGGCTCCTTCTCAGAAGCCCTTCTCAGCCCCTCACACGGGCCCTGGGGGAGTCCCTGGAGGGCCGTTCCCTGGCAGGAAACAGGAGATGCGGTCGCGTCTGCCCCACCACCAGCCTGAGTGGGCGAGCCAGAGCGAGGTGGGCTCCCCAGGGGAGGGGAGGCAGTCTGTCCTCCCCTCCAACCCCACTGACACATGCACACCTTTCATGGGGTCATGGAGAAAGTAGCTGTCTTGTGAGGGGACATCTGAGGACTTCCACAGACCCCACGTCAGCCTGGGAACTGGATGCCACCACTGCCACCTCCTTAGGCCCCTGAAGGGACAGCAGTCATGGAAGGAGCACTGGGCTGAGGGTCATGGGCTCCTAGGTCCTCTCCCGCAACTGGCACACGCTGGCTGTGTGGCCTTCGCCCCCCCGCCCCCCTTTCCCTCTCTGGCCCTCAGCTTCCTCCCCCATCGTTGAGAGGGTGGAAGCAGTGTTTTGCAGGCATGAGTGGCTGTCCTGGAAATCACTCAGAAGACAGAATAAAGCTCATGATACATCTCGGGAGTGGGGTCTGTCCTCTCTGTGACCATACCTGCTGTCCCTGACGCCCCCCCCCCTTTCAGGCCCTTCACTCTCGTTCCTTTCCCAGCTGAAGGCAGGAGGACCAGACAGAGAAGAGTGGGCCTTCAGAGGGCCCTGGACCCTCATCCTCAGGGCAACATGGCTGCCACCCAGGCAGATGTCCCCGGAGGCTGGATTTACGATGGCGGTCCCCTCAGAGCAGGGGCAGGGGAGAAGTGGCCCTGTCAAGGCCAGGGAAAGGCAAAAGAATTTCCCAACAGGCAGTGCTGGCCGAAGAGAGAGTGAGCGGCTGCCTCGGAAGGCAGGTGCCCAGCCTGGCCCCGGAAGGACACAAGCACAGGCTGACCCCAGCAGTCACTGGGGAGGAGGAGGAGGGTTCCCAAGCTGGGATTCAGTAACCTTCACTTATTGGTACTTTCCACAATGTTTAAGTAGCTACAGTGGTCCAGGCACTGGGGGGACAAGCCCACATGGGGCTTACAATCTGGCAAGCCTGCATTCCAGGGTTCTAGGCAGCACCCTCTGGATGTAGGGCGATGAAGTGGCCTCCACACCCTCCCCCGGGCCCCTGCCTGAGATTCCACCATTGAGCTGCTCCTTGAGGACTGAAGGTGCCAAACCGATCAATCAGTCTCTCCATACGTTCTTTGCTCCGGCCCTAGCGCCTACAGCGTACCAGGCTCCATGCATGGAACCAGGCATCCAAAGATGATGGAGATCAAGCCGTGGCCCTCAAAGGGAGCTGGGGGCTGCTGGGGAAAACAGGTGCGAAGGGGCAGGGACAGCCTAGACCAACCCGCGCTGTTATGGCCCGGGGGCACGGGGGCCAGTGGAGGGCTGGGCTGGGCAGAGAGGCTTCTCAAAGGAGCTGTGCATGAGTGTTTGTTGGCAGCCAGGTCGGGGGAAAGACACACACCTGATCTTGCAGTGAGCTTACCTCGTGTCTGCTGCACCCACCCCCGACACACACACACACACACACACACACACACACACACACACCCCAACTGCGAACTCCTCCCAGGCCAGCCTGTCCCTACTCAGTGCTCAATAATTCTTGCTTAGGATGAAACCCACTGAAAAGGCCCTCTGGGCCTCAGCCTCAGCGGGTGCAGGTGTGTAGAGACACAGGGAACTAGGAGAAAGTTGGTGCGGCTGCGGGTCGGGGGATTGGCCAAAGAGGCGGACAGCCAGGGCCACATCACAGTCGGGAAGGACCAGTGGGCTCGGACTTGCTGGCCCAGGCCCCTTGCCGCTCCCCAGGGTGGCCCTCTGCCCACCTCCCCACCGGCCCGCCACTCCTCGTTGTGGGCAGCAGGGGGCTCCCACCACACATGAATGAGAGTTGCCACCGTGTAGGCAGCCGGGAGGCCTGAGAGCTGCCCTTTGCGGGAGGCGAAGCTGCCTAGAGTAGAGCTTGGGCCTGGGCATCCCAGAAGGGGAAGCAGCTGATCTGCAGGCTCAAGCAGCCTTCACAGGCACCGATGAGCACGGGCCTGCGCTCTCCCCTCCTGCCAAGCACAAGGCCCCCTGCTCAGCCCAGGAGCCAGACACCCTGGCTCTCTCACTTTTCTGGCCCTGGGACCCTGCACTAGCGGCCTACCCCCTCTAGATGCGATCTTCCTCCTTGAAGGATTGAGCCAGGTGACTTCCCCGACACGACCTTTAATGCGGACTTCCCTGTGCAAGGGGGTCCCAGACATGGGCCCAACACAGCCCCTGCCCTGGGGTGAATTGAGACTGTTTGGAGGGTGCACTGGGGCGGGGTGGGGGGCAGGGAGGAGTGGCGGAGTGGATAGAAAAGGTGCCATGAGAGCCACTCACTGTGAAGAGCCACAGGGGGGCAGTAGTGAGAGCCACCCGGAGGGCCTGGGTTCAAGGCTTAACTCTACCCTGTGTCTTAAGCACGTTTCCTAAGCGATCTGAGCTTCAGATTTCCCATCTATAAAATGGGAATAATTCAATATGTTCAAAATAGAACGGTGTTGGGTACCTACTCAGAGTTATGTTAAGTGCTATCATTCTCATTACAAAGGAAACCATGCACATGTTTTCATGGTACAAAACAGGCTGGGGCCATAGGAGGAGGAAAGAGTCGTGGGGTCGGGAGAGTTGAAGATCTGGGAAGCCTTCTTGGAAGAGGTGCCCATGAAAGATAAACTAAGTGGAGGCTCCTCCAGCCAATGGGGCCAGGAGGAGCTAGGACAAGGAAGCATGACAAGGCCAGGTACTTCTGGGATTCCCTTGGGCCCCAAACACAAGTCTCAGCAGGCCAAGAGTTTGAGGGAGGCTGGGCCCTGGCAGGGGCTGAGCTGCAGGCACAATAATGCCTCCGGTCTCTGAGACCACGGTGCCCCTTGTCATGATGCTCTGACTGGGGATCCAGGAACGTGGCTGCTGAACAGAGGCCATCCCAGAACAAGGGAGGACAGGCTTGGCACAGGATGCCCTGGGATGGAGGAGGAAAGAGCAAGGGGGCTCCGGGAGGCAAGGGGGGGCGTCTGCCCCGTGCCTGGGGAGTGGGAGCACTGGCCCAGATGCCAGCAGGCAGGAGATGATGGGGTGCGGGCAGCCAGGAGTTGAGCGGCAGGTGTGAGAGACCTGGAGAAATTGATTTATTAGGGACAATGAAAGAAGCTAAATATGTTTGCTGGCTCAGCGATGACTCAGGCATTCCCCAGGGGTCCAAAAAGTATGAGCACCAAAGAATCAAAGACAGGTCTCCTCCCACCCTAGCTGCAAGCTTCGAACCCCTCCTTCCCCTCGATGAAAGGCCCACCTCCCCCAATGTCCAGAGGCAGCAGAGACCCAGCCATTCCTCCAGCCTGCACGCCCCCCACCCTGCCAGACCTCCCCAGAATGGCTGAAGAAGTAAGACACATCTAGGTCAAAGTCCTGGCCTTGCCCCAAATTTCTGCATGATCTCAGACAAGTGGCAGACCCTCTCTGGACCCACAGTCACCAGAGAGGACCAATCCCCACCAACAGCCCTTCCCACCCCCCACCCCCCCCCCCCCCCCCCCCCCATTTGGCTTCTTCTAGGCAGCTGTGAGCACAGCCTCCTCTTCCTAAAATCCAACTTCCGTCCAGGAGAAAAGCCAGATTCCACCGGGCCTCCTTGGGGGAGAACATGCTCTTCTGATACCTGGTTCCAGGCCAGCACTGGACTCCGGGAGAAACATGGATGTGTCAGAGGCTGAGGCCAGAGGCGGGGAAGAGAAAAGAGGAACAAATGCTCTCCTTGAGGGGCAAAGCACTGGGGCCTGCAGTAAGGGACAGGGGAGAAGGGCCGGTAGGGATAGGGTGGGACACCTGCCAGACAGTGAGGAGGGGACGGTCCTGATTGGAGGGACTGCCCAGGGAAATGCGCAGAGCCCCAAGCACAGTGGCGTGGCCCCTTGGAGAGCAGCGAAGTGCCCAGTGGGCATAGAGGGGACCCACAGACCCTGGAGACCGGGAGCCAGGGAGGAGCTCACTTCGAGAGTGGCCAGAGGCCGCTTGTGGGGATGGATTAAGGAGGCGCAGGGCAGCATGGGAGCTGGAGGAAAGGGGTAAGGGACAGGCAGAGGTTGGATAGGAGCAACATGGGTATGGGGGGGCAGGGAGAGCCAAGAGGCTTGACAGGCATCTCCTGCACCCACCGCGCAAAGCAGGAGCTAAGGCCTCCATCACCTTTGCCCTCGAGGGCAGTATTTACAGAGGTCTCCCTTTATATCCTCCTATGAGTTTAGTTGGCGCTCAAAAGCAGCCCACAAAGACCCGATGCTCCAGATTTGACCCAGACACCCAGCCACCCCACCATGCGGAGCATCAGTAGCTCATGGCCGGGGCCACCGCTCACGGAACACTAGCTACAGCGCTGGGACCTCTGCCAACACACTGACTGCCCACCTCCCAGCGCTCGCCGCATGAGCACCATCGTCCCCACTTTACAGATCCCCACTTCCCAGGGCCACATGGCCCAGACAGGAGGGCCTGCGCCAGCATGGAACCAAGGCTGCCCGGCTTGAGACCATGTAGATTTAGAGCGGCCACAAAATCAGCATCCAAAGTGGGACCCATCAGAGAATACTAGAATGCTGGGTTAGAGGGGATGCCGGCACAGGAGGAGTAAACCAGGCTGCCCCAGGTACCCCGAGACATGTGCTCACCCAAAAGACTGGTCACATCCACAGGAGTCCACCTGGGGACATCCAGGTGGCCCTGTGGGCCAGAAGGGATGTGACCTATGGCTGCTAAATCCTAGAGAAGCAAAGGGCTGAGGTTCTATCCAGAACACACTGGGCCCCGGGCCTCTACCACCACCCAATGCCCTGGAACTCTTCCCCTTCGTGAGTTTCCCCAAGTCCTGCCCCAGTGCCAGTGTGTGGGCTAATCACAAGGACAGGGAGCCAAATCCACAATATGCCCTCCACAGATGTTAGCTGCCACTCTTATATTCTTGATAGGGGTTCCTTACAAGGCCAAGAGCAAGGGTACCCCCACAGGTGCCTGGGGCTGCCCACACCATCCTTCCAAGACCAGCTGAAGCCCTCCTCCTACAGGAAGTCCTACCTAACCACCCCAGCCCCTTCAAGACTCCAGAGATGTCAGAAAACAGGTGTGCTAGCCCCAAACCTCCAAAGGAGACCCAGCACCTGCTTTTGTCCTGATCTTAAGTGCTCACAGTTGTGGCTTTTGGTGTACAGGTCTTGTGGTTGGCGGCTGGAAGTCTCAAGGGAGGGTATAAGCTTTAGCTCTGCCGCTGGACTCCAAACTCCCCAAGCCCCCTCCCCCCCCCCCCCCCCCCCCGTCTCTCAGCTTCTGCCCAGGGACTTCCAGCCTCATCCAGGGATGCCAGGGAGGCCTGTAACATCATCCTTCTCCTTTCTCATGAGGGAACTGAGGCTCACAGAGCTTAAGGGACATGTCCAAGGGGCGCCCCACCATGGAAGCTCCACGAGGAAGACAGAGGCAGGCAGAAGGTACCAACATGTACTGAGCATGCTTTCTCTCGTTTGCTTCTCTTAGTAGCCCGAGAGGTTGACAGGGCTATTCCCATCTAACAGATGAGGATGTGGAGCCTCAGTGAGGTTGTGACTTGCCCAGAGTCACAGGGCCAGGAAGTAGCATCTGCTCAACTTGTTTCCACTGGGCAGTTGAGGCCAAGAGGACCTGGGAGCCAGCAGGGAGTTTGCAGATGCCAGAGAGGATTAACTCCTTGACCTTAACAGTCCCTTTGATCCTTTGAAGCGAAAGCTTAATTCCCCTCTCTTCCTCCTCCAGATTTTCATTTAATGAATAAGAGCCCAGAGAGGACCCTGCTCTGACCCAAAGAAAGTATTTTTTGAATAAAATGTCCCCTATTAAAAAAATAATAAAACATGCTCATTATAGAAAAGTTGGATCATGCAATGATCAGGAAGAAAAAAGCTCAAGAATTCCTCTAGCTGATTAATATAAAAACCTCTGATTATTCCCAGCACACCTGTAAGCTTTATGTGTTACATCTGTGCAATGCTGTGGCATATACAAGTCTGTAACATGTGTCTTCCTAACACCGTGGAATTCATATTCCCCCACGTGTAGCAGTCAGGACAGGCTAGGTTATGCCGTGGTAACAAATAACCCGAAAATATCAGTGGCTTCACACACAAGAGTTTATGCCTGGCTCACACTGTCTGCCCAGTGCGGGGGCGCGGGGTTGGTGGCCAGGGACCTCTGCTTATCAGTCACTCAGGAACCCCGGGCTGAGGAGGTGTCATCCCCACACAGGCTGTCAGGAGCATTGTCTGGATATGACACATCACTTTGGCTCACATTTCAGGGGCCAAAACAAGTCACTTAGCCACCTAACTTCAAGAGGAAAGAGAAAGACCATCCTGCCACCTGCCCTTTGAGAAGAGAGAACAGAAATACTTGGACTGCAGAACTAGTCCCAGTTACAACTAGGATGGCCAACTGTCCTCATTTCTCGGGGCCAGTGGGTTTCCTAGAATACAGGACTGTCAGAGCTAAAACTGAGAACATCCTGGGCAAACCAGAACACGTCGTTTACCCTCACTGTGCCATGTTGTCCATTCTTCACAAACTCACTTCTCAATGACCAAAGACCATCTAGTAGATGAGTCCAAGTTTTTCTCCCCTAATCCCCTATTGTTGGAGACTTACATTGTTTCCAGTTTTGCACATATATAAATACATTGTCTAAAATCGCCTGGGTGGCTCAGTTGGTTAAGCGACTGCCTTCCGCTCGGGTCATGATCCTGGAGTCCCGGGATCGAATCCCGCATCGGGCTCCCTGCTCAGCAGGGAGTCTGCTTCTCCCTCTGACCCTCCCCCCCCTCATGTGCTCTCTCTCTCTCTCTCAAATAAATAAATAAAATCTTTTTAAAAAATAAATAAAATAGCGTCAGGATTAAAACCTTGTCCATAGGGCTTCTCAGGAGTGCAATTACTGGCCATTTACTGGCTCAGAACACCTGCTATCCATTCGTATTTCAAAAGGGTTGGGCCAGTCTAACTTATCTTTTGTAACAGGAGCAAGAATCCACTGCTGAATGCTCACCTGGAGCCCGGAGCCTAGAGCACTAATTCTTGAATCTTAGCATCAGAATCACCTGGAGGACTTGTTAAAATGCAGAGAGCTGGGCCCCACCCCCAGAGTCTGATCCGGTAACTCTGAGGTGAGGCCTGGACACCAGCATTTGTACAAAGTCCCCAGGTAATACTGATGCCTCTGACCTGGGACCGCCCTTTGAGAACCACTGGCCTAGGGCTAAACGCCCCTGCTTGGCAGTGTGACAGGGGATTCTGCTCAGTTACTCTGCAGCTGTGTAACCAGGGGCAAATTACATAATTAACCGCTCTTAGCCTCAGTTTCCTCCTCTGTGAATTGGGGCCATTGTAAGGACTGAGAGCAGCTAACATCTGCAGAGCTCTGGAAGGCGTGACACTAGAGTTCAGTTAAAGAGAGTTTGATTCAGCAGTGTATTAAATAACTTCATGTTGGGCGCCTGGGTGGCGCAGATGGTTAAGCGTCTGCCTTCGGCTCAGGTCATGATCCCAGGGTCCTGGGATCAAGCCCCGCATCGGGCTCCCTGCTCCGCAGAAGCCTGCTTCTCCCTCTCCCACTCCCCCTGCTTGTGTTCCCTCTCTCGCTGTGTCTGTCAAATAAATAAAATCTTTTAAAAAATAAATAAATAAATAAATAACTTCATGTTTTAAAATATTGGTTAATTTGAATGGAATTACATTTATTAAAGTTTGCATGCCTTTCATGTCTCTGAGTGGGAATGGATTTCTTTCCATGGGATGGTTAAGCCCCTGTGTTTCCTTGCTGGTGTGAATTGTCGGCTCCTGCCCTTTGCCCATGTACCTGTGGGTTTCTTGGCCTCGTTAGCAGCTCTTGTTTGCTACAGTGATTTTTCCAAGGCTGTTGCCTGCCTTTCTAACTAGGGTCATTTTTCTGGCTTACGGAGTGGCCAAATCCATCTGACTTTCCTAGTTTTATTTCCCCAACACTTTTAAGCCGAGATGGTCTCCCTTCTCCAGAATGTGAAACATATAAAGGAATTGGATTTTGGGGAATGATGGGATTTTGTGCACCTACGGTTGGCAGGGGGAGAGGAGCGTGTCCTCCCGGCTCACCTCAAACCCTCTGGTCATGGCACAGGGCACAGGGCATAGGCAGGAACTGGGGATCTCAGCACTACTGACCCCTCACCCTCAGCTCTGCCCCACACATAGGCAGAGCGTCTGTCTCCCCATCTGCAGAGTCCCCCTCTGAAGAGGTGTGGGGAGTTCAGGGCGGGAAGGCGCCCCTGGAAGTTCAAGTGGCCCATCCTCCAGCTGGAGACAGGAGGACCAAGGGTGTGAGAACTGGCCACAGGTGGTAGCAGCCTCAGGTTCAGATTTCTCAGGTCTTTGCCCTATGAGTTTTGCCTCTTCGGGTCTCTATCTTCTCGTCTATAAAATGGGAGTGATAACGGCCACATCAATGGAAAAATTTTAAATAGGTTAACAGCCACAGTGCGCTGAGCAGAGTGGGGTGCTGGGTGCGAAGTGCACCCTGAATAAGAGGGATTTGTTATGCCCCATTCTACTCCCACAGGGAGGGCAGTGGCCCCACAGCCTTTTCCTCCCTTTGGACTGAAAATAACCAGCATCACAGGCCCCAGTCCCCAGCGCCTCAAAGCCCAGACCCTCCAGCTGCAACTCTGCCCATCAGCCCTGCGAGGGAACAGCGCCACCCAGGCTCCCTCGCACCACCCCCCACCCCCGCCCAGGGCGAGGATAGGGCACGCTTACACTTGGGGCAGGGGCGTGGTGAGGACTGGGGACACCCCAGCCCACCTCCCCCAGCCACCAGCAGGCGCTCACCCCAGGCTCCCGGCTCCCACGCCAACGGGCACGCTGCTCGGGCCTGATTTCCATAATAATCCGCCACAGATCTTCCTTTGAAAGGCCAGGAGCAGCCACTGCCACCACCCGCCGGGGAAGCTCCCCCGGGGGCGCCCCCTCCTGACCGCCCTGCCGGCCCCGAGGGAGCCTCATTTTTAAAAGTTTTCGAGAACCCTTTGGCGCTGGAGGCCGCTGGGAGACACCAGGGGTGTTGTTCTCGGCGTGAAGGACGGGGCTGCCGATGGGGGAGGCAGAGGCAGAGGTGCGGAGCAGAGGAGACCAGGCTTGGAGACCAGGGGCGGAGGAGGGAAACCGAGGCCACCAAGGGAAGAGGCACGTCTCCAGGCCTACTCTCACGGTGGCCTCACAGTGAGCCCAACAGTGGGTTCTCTGCTAAGCCCCACTTTACAGATGCGGGAACTGAGGCCCGGAGAGTTTCGGGTCTTCCCAGCTGGTGGGGCAGGGGCCCCCTTCCAGAACTCACGACCTACTCACCCTGCCTCCCCCCCAAGACTAGCTGCCTGGGAGCAGAGTGCCCATGGGCATCCCGGATGACTGGACCACGGGACAGACTGAGCAGAGCCCATGGGAAGGAGGCGGAGGTGGGCACAGCACTTGGAGCAGGAGGTCCACGGACTTGCAGATCCAAGTTGGAAACCCAGCTCTACCACCTCCCAACCAGGCGTGGCCAAACTAAGCCCACAGGCCAACAGCTGTTTTGGGACAACCTGGAACTAAGCATGGTTTTTACATTTTTGAATATTAAAAAAAATACAGCAAAAGAAGAAGACGATTTCCTGACACGTAAAAATTATAAGAAATTCAAATCCCAACACTCATGCAGTTTTATTAGCACACAGCCGTACTCATTCACTTTTGCTACTGAATACGGCTGCCTTTTCCACCACAATGGCAGACTTGAGTCTGGTTGACAGAGAGGTATGGTCCCCAAAGCTGGAAATACTTCCTACCTAGCACTTTCCAGAAAATGTTTGCCCACCCCTACACTAAGGGGACAAGTGATGAAGTCTCTGGGGCTCAGTTTCCTCATCCGGACAAATGGGAACACTATTAAATGAAAAGACCAGCAAAGCACCATACACGCAATTAGTCCTTTCTACTCCCCCATCGGAAATACATTTATTTTCTTTCAGCCCTGCTCCTCGCCACCTCCCCCGTCCCCAATCACAGTGTCTGGAGGAATGCTCCTTGAGCTCAAAGTGTCCATCGCCCACCTCCTAATTCTACTGTCCTTTGTCTTCATTCCACGCTCACCAGCTGACGCCCCAGCCACCTACCCAATCAGTGAGCAAGCCCCACTGGTTCCACCTCCGGTGCCCAGCACAGTCCCTGACATACAACAGGTGCTCAGCAAACATTTTCTAGATGGATGGATGGGTGCATACTTGGCTGTCTTTTCCTTTCATGCATCCCCTCTGTTCTGACCTTCATCATCGCCTGCCAGGTCTCTCTGTCCCCCTGGAGTTCTCTGTATTTTGTCTTCTACCCTGAATGGGGTGACCTGCCTGTGTCGTGTGACCTGCTTCTGTCACGCCTCCCGACACCCCTGCTCCCAGCTCCTCACTGCCCTCTCCATTCAGGCCATGCTCCCCAGTGCGGTCTTACTGAACACCCAAACTAACTAGCCATCGCCTGAATCCAAGAGGTTGGATCAAGCCTGCAGGCGGTGGCTCATGCTATTCCCGTCTGCCTAGAATCTTCTTTTTTATCTCCAGTCCAGTGGGCCTGGCATCCTCTACTGGCCCCCCCAAGACTCAGTTCAGACCCTGACTCTATGGAACTTTTCCAGATCTCTCACCCACCTCCATTGCCCCCAGTACACCAAAGCTCTCCTGGCACCAGTGGGGCTTCGGGGCCATTATGAATATACATGGATATGAAGGCATGAATATGCATTCTCCTGGTGAGCCTTGGAGCCTCTTGAGGACTGAGTGCGACTGGTATTTCTGTATCACCAGTCCCAGCAAAGGCATGGCCAGAGAAGGCACCCTAGTACATGTTTTATAAATGAACCAATGAAGGGGCGCCTGGGTGGCTCAGTCGTTAAGCGTCTGCCTTCGGCTCAGGTCCTGATCCCAGGGTCCTGGGATCGAGTCCCACATCAGGCTCCCAGCTCAGCGGGGAGCCTCCTTCTCCCTCTGACCCTCTCCCTTCTCATGCTGTTTCTCTCTCTCTCTCTCTCTCTCTCTCTCTCTCTCAAATAAATAAATAAATAAAATCTTTAAAGAATAAAAATAAAAAAATAAATGAACCAATGAAGGAAGAGAGGAATCGATACAGATGATATTGAGCAAGTTGTCTCTTGCTCAACAACCAGTGGCTCCCCGGGGCCAGCCACCCCGCCGGGTCTCCAAGTCCCCAAGCCCTATATAAAGTGCCTCTGACCCACTGCCCGGCCTTGTCCCAAACTGCATCCCCCAGGCCTGTCCTCCCTAAAGTGTCCCAGGCTCCAAGCATCTGCTCTTGCAACTCCTTCCCCCCTTTCCTCCCTCTCCTCACTCACCCCTTTTTGTGCCTATGGGAGCCCTGGCAGTCCTTGGAGATCTCATGGGGCTTCGGGGACCAGGGTCGCCTGAAGTCAGGGGCCAACTACTCTCACATTCCCCAACCCCACAGCCAAAGACTGTGAGCGGGGGCTCTGATGAGGAGGACTTGGGTCCAGGGTGAAGCCTGTCCATGTCTACCACAGAGACATTGGTTCACCTCTTGAAGTGAAATGGAGAATAACACCTGCCACAGCGGGCCGTTCTCTCCCTCACCCCGACAGCGCCTGCAGCCAGCGACGGATGCTGCTGTGGCCAGAATGCCAATGAGGCCTGTACCTAAGCGAGCCCATCTGCAAAGCCGAGGCCGGGACAAGGCTCGGGATGAAGGCAGGGCTGGAAGGGGAGAGGGGCAGGCAGAATGCAGGCGGAGATAGGAGAGGAACAGTGGCTGGGCTGAGAGTCCTGGGTGAAGATGAGGCAGAAGATGATGATAGGAGAGGGGCCAGGGCAGTGCAGGGTGGAGGCCGGCACTGGGGAGGAGCCAGGCTGGGGCAGGAATCTTCGGACTAGAGCGGGGGGCGGGAGGGGGGGGGCCTGGGTTTAGGATGGAGATAGGGCTGTGGCAGGGGGCACCAAGGAAGCACCCAGACCCCAGCAAAGGGGGCAGTCAGGGTTCAACCAGCCTATCTGCCCACCCAGAGAGAGCGCAGGAGGGAGGGGAGTGGGAAGGAGTAAGATGGGGACCAGGGTTTGGGGGCTAACAAACCAGACAGCCCACTGCCACGGAACGAGAATCGGACCCCTGCCACATGCCCTGCTCATCCCACACCTTCCTTTTGTGAAGGCTGGTGCCCCCACCAGGGATGCTTTTATTTCCCCATTCCGAACGGGGTCCTCTCAGCCCCAACTCATCCCCCATGTCCGTATTCACGGACTCTCGCAGCCCTCAGCCCTTGTACACTCCGGCCCTGACCTTCCCCAGCAGTGACTAGTCCCTCCCTCGCCCTCAGGGCTCAACGCCACCGGTTCCGTTCTGGCGGTCCAGGGTGCATGCTGGGGTGCATGTCCCCATCAATGCGCTGAGTCCTCACAAACATCATGGGGAAGCGTCATAGCCTGGTGGTTAAGCTGATGAGCTTGGGACTCTACTGGGCCAGGTTTGAGTCCCAGGAGCTTCGTTTTCATACAGTTGGTGCTTCCTAACTGCCAGCTCACGTCCCCTCCCCCTCCCATTGCGTCGTAGCGCACTCAGGACACACACAGAGCAGGTACCCAACCCTGGCTCCCAGGCTGAGCCGAGGGGCCCTCAGATCTGACAGGACTCATAGGTGTCTCGCCTGCCTGGGCTTCCCAGCCCAAACCCTGAGCTGTCCAGCTTGGGAGAAAGGCCCATTGCTCATTCCCCTTGAGTCTCTGCAAGTCGGGCAATCAATCGGTCACCATGGAAACCAGCTCTCCAATCAGAGGCAGGCACTTCTCGGTAGCGCCAGAGCCACCCACCCACCCGTTCAGGCCAGGCTGAGGGGGTGGGGGGCGGACAAGGGGTTACCTGGCATAATCCACAGGCACCTGCCTGCATCCCCAAGATTCTGGGGTCCCAAAGAAAGACATTTTCTTGGAGGTGGGGAGAGGGACCAGTCTAGCTGACCTCCTGAT
Organism: Callorhinus ursinus; assembly: GCF_003265705.2. NCBI lineage: Eukaryota > Metazoa > Chordata > Mammalia > Carnivora > Otariidae > Callorhinus > Callorhinus ursinus. The sequence continues at coordinate 10,429,997 of NW_027397110.1, read as the reverse complement.
TTTTACAAGTTCCCCCCCCCCCCCCCCCCCCCCGGCCCCGGTACATTACTGCCCTCAGGGTTCAGAACAGACCTGGGAGGTGGGGATCATTAGCCCACTGGGCAGAAGGGAAAGCTGAGGGAAGTCGTGAAGGGAAGCTGGGCGCATGCCACCTCCCGGAGCCCCCCATCTCCACCCCTTCCTTCCTGGCCAGAGGAGTGGGAGCAGGAAAGAGGTGGCCAGAGCTCCTGGCCCCGTCACGGCCAGCTCCCACTTTCCCACTAGATCTGCACCTGCCACTCACAGTGTCCATTAGTGCTAGGCCCACCTGGAACGCTTAGCCAGGATCTATGGGCCCCCCCTCCCCCTGTCTCAGCTTCATTTCCTCCCTCCCAAAGCCAGTGTTCTCTCTCCTGTCCCCTTCACTGAGCACCTACTATGTGCCAGAAACCACAGGAGACACATCTACCAAGGGCCCAGCCACCCGGCTGGGTTGTGCCTCTCTTAGAGACCAGGAAGGAAATACAGGCGCAGAGAGGTTAAGTGGATTTCTCAAGGTCACACACCTGATAAATGCTAGAACCAGGATTTGAACTCAGCTCTTCCAGGCCTCCAAGGCCACTCTGTCAGCATGCTACCTGAAGGAAGACCCTGGGGCTTCCTTGATTGGATCTGCCTCTTTTCCCTGCACCTCTTCCTAATGACTCCTGTAGGACAGGGTGGCGCAACTCGGTTCCCGGTATTATCATATCTCTGCTTCCCTTTTCCCTCTTCCCTCCTCCAGGAAACAAATTGATTCATCAAATTATACCTTTAATCTGTCCTGGGGAAAGGGCAGGATGAGCCTCAGCCCCCACAGGAGGGGAAGCAGGGCTGATAATCAGCCCACCCAGCCATGCATTGGGAACGTTTCCCTGCGCTCTGCCCTCCCATGATTAAACACTAATTGTCGCCATGCTCTCAAATTGAGGACTTTAATTTCCCGAAACGAAAAGTACATTTAAATCAGTTCCTCTCCCAAACCATCCCTCCTAAGAGGAGCCAGGACCAGAACACAAGCTCTTGGAGAAGGAAGACAGATGAGCCTACTTCCTGCCGCCACCTACCAGGGCCTCCACTGCTGTCCTTCCCAGGTGCCCCTGCAGGAGGGGGCCCTGCGGGGACCTGAAGTGTTCAAGGAGCACCCATGAGATTCTTACAATTGTGGGCTCAGAAAAGTGAGGCAGGGCCCCTGGCCATGAGGTTAGACCAAGGATGGCACAAGGGGGAACAGGACGGTCAGCCACAGGCAGGTGGCACCTGCCACCGCCAACTTCCCCCAGGTCAGTCTGGTCCCAGTGGGAGAAGAGACTGGGAAGGAGGCAGATGACCTTCCCTTTCTGGGTCTCAGGGTCCTTATCTGTCCCAGAGGGGGCTGCAGAGGGGCTCAGGGTCAAGAGCTCAAAGGCCCTTTGGTCTGTGCCTCCCAGGACCAGGACTCGGCTGGGTACTGATTCCCCAGTTCAGATCCCAGAGGAGCTGGCTCACCAGGTCTGCAAAGGGGTCTAGCTGCTGACAGTTTATTAAAAGCTCTCAGACTCTAATGCATGGCTAGGGTTTGGGAACTGCTAGGTTAGCCCAACTCCCTCAGTTATCAGGTATGAAAGCGGGCCCAGAGAAGGTGAGTGTCTAGCTCAAGGTCACACAGTGAGCCAGAGGGTTAGGCCAGATGACCCAACTGCCCTTCCAGTTTAGATATTCCAAGGAAGGGAGTAAAGACAAAGAGTGAAGGGGAGCTCAGCTGCAGCACCCATTGTCAGAGAGAGGAAGTGTTGCTGAGCACTGGGGGGTCAAGGACCCTCAAATTTCCACTTGGGAACCACATTCCCTTCCCAGTGTTGGTTTTAGACTTGAACAAGTTACTCCTTTATTCCCGAATGTAGAGGGGGCTGGGGATTTACATGCAGTCTCTCTAAGGTCCATTCTGGCTCCAGAATCCTCCAGCCAGGCCATCTGGAATCCCTAACACCATCACCATCACCATCACCATCCCATCATCATCCTGGCAGACATTTATTGGGCATTCACTAAGTCAGGCGCTGAGCTAAGCAATCACCATGGATTACTCTTTTCTACCCTCTCAGACATCCTAAGATCTTATCTTCCTTCCCCACCGCACCCCCAACCCTTACAGAGGAGCCAAGAGAGGCTCGGGGAGGTATCTCACAGAAACCAAGCAGATAGCTACGGCTCTGGGACTCGAACTCCGCTGTGCAGCAGTGGAGGCCACGCTCTAGGACCCGGCGGCGCGTACCCCGGGCTCAGCGCTCAGTAGCTGGCGCCGAGGGGGGCCTTCACCAAAGCTCAGCGATGGGGACGCTACCTGCGGCCACCCCGCCTGGGCGCTCCCCGCATGGACCTGCTGCATCAGACGTAGATCCGCCGGGAAAGGGGACAGGCTGCCGGGCCCCCAACGCTCGGGGACCACCTCTCCTCCGAGCCTGGGCAGTGGGGGAAGGGGCGCGAGTGCACTGGGACAGGGGTGGAGGGGGACACCAAATAGGGGACGGGCGGGACCTATAAGGAGAGTAGCCCCAGAACGTCCAAGGGCGAGGCTCATCTGTCACCTCGTCCACTTCCCTTGCCTGCGCCCGCCGACCCATGTCGCAGGTGGCTTGTCCTAGGTCGGACGGTCGGAGCAGGACCAGAACCAGGTTGCTTTCCGCCGGGTTCCCAGACCTAATCTGGAGGCTGGGAAGGGGGGGACCTGACGGCCCCAAGTGCAGGATTTGGAAGGGGGCAGAGGAGGACATCCAGGACGGCGCCCCCACCCGCTTCCCCCCCCCCCCCCCCCCCCCGGGAACCCCAGGGGGCGGCGGAGCATCGCCCCCCCCCGCGCCCCCCCCCCCCCCCCCCCCCCCCCCGGGCGGGCGCCTCCGCCCTCCGCTGCCCCCCCCCCACCACCCCAGCCCTGTCTTGTCTCCGCTGCCTCCGCCAGGAGAGCTCCTCCCCTTCTCCCCCACCCCAAACCGATCCTCTCCCCTCTCCCCCTAGTGTGCCGTGGTCGCTGCCCACCTCGCCAGCCCTGCTGTGCGACCCTAGACGACTGTCTTAACCTCCCTGAGCCTTAGTGCTGGCCTCCGGTATAAAATAGATTTAAGTGGGGAAAAACTCAGAAGAGCCTGGTGATGGAATGTGGCCCTTTAATGGGTTAAAAAAGGGGGGAAATGTCTGTGTACATATTTGTTTTCCTATGCATGTGTTTGCATGTCTCTGCGCAGATACCCTGGCACAGAATCAAAGTTGCTGGCGAAGCTGTGGGACTCCAGGGAGGGGAGCCTGGTCCCTGGAGGAAGGGACCAGGAGACGCAGACCTGGTGTTGCACACTTGTCTTTTAAATATTGAAATGCATGAATGCATTAGCAATTCCAATGAACAGATTAAATAAAACGCAAACATTTACAAAACTAAACTCTGGAAATAATACCAGTATCTGGAGATGTTGGGATTAAATGAGATAATGTGTATGAAGCAGACAGACACACACAGGACTCAGGCAACCGCCCCTATTTTGTCACCGCTAGTTTGCCAGCTCTCCCTTGCCTGCTCCCAGTTTCTGCCCCCCTTACCTCCCCCACCTTCTCCCAGCCTCTTCTCAGCTCCCTGCCTCTTCCGTCTCCCTCCCCTCATCTTCTGCTCCCAGAAGCCCCTCCCTGCGCTGAAGCACCTTGCCACCCACCTCCAGCCTATCTCCCGGGAGGGAGCTGAGGATGTGTGACAGTGGAGCTAGGCTGCAGTGTAGCCAGGGGAAGGGAGAGGACCAGTTGTGCCGCCCACCAGCCCACAGGATTCCCCTTGGCTAGGGATGCCCAGCCTGACTTCAGCGATAACCCCCCTTGGAGCTTGGAGGTGGTGGTAGGGTCCCTATTTAACCTTTGATGGGTCATGAAAGGGTGGGGGGAGAAAGTAAAAGCAGCAGGCTTAGCCCCAGTGAACTGCTAGGTTTCCCCGTGCACTCCCTTCCAAGACATAAACCCCCAGCTACACACACACAGCCCGTCACAGCATTGGGAGGACCCCATCACACTGCACACTGCAGAGCCCCCGACTGCCCTCCCTCTCCTCACTGACAGGCTCCTCCTCCCATCTCCTCCCCAGCCTCCTCCAGCTCTCCCTTTCCCGATCTAAGCAAGAATGAACCAAGCTGGCAACAAGTAATCCGTCGGAGTCCAGTCTCGGATGTGGCAGTATGGCCTCAATGCAGGGCACAGGGTGGGGCTGGCCCAGGACTGGGGAGCTTTCCAGAATCCAGGCAACAGCATCTCCCAGGGCTCTGGGGCAAGGGAGAGGGATCACCCTGGCAGCCCCAGAAAGCCAGTGCAGTGGGGGTGGGGCTGGCTGGGAACCCAGGGGACTCGACCTTGGGACCCCCTAGAAAGACCCCCCCTCACTAGTCTCCTTGTCTTGAGCCTCACTCCCTCCAGGCCACCACCCACAATGCAGGTGTTAAGGGACCTGATGCTGGGCTGGATCTTAACAGGTCTTTCCCAGTGCAGAGCTGCCCAGTCTGTCTCTCTCTCTCTCTCATCATTGCCTTGAGGATCAAGTCAAACGACTCCACTTGGGGTTCAAGGCCCATCAGATCTGGCGCCACTGGGCTCCCTTGCATCATCTGTGGTGCTGCCTCTGAGGTCCGCACACGGACCAGCTTATTCCTGCTTCCTGGAGTGTGCTGTGTGCTTTCTCTGCCTGAGATACGCTCCCAGGCCTTCAAGGCACAGCCTCCTACCACGAGGAGGTCTTTCGGAAGGTGCAACCCCACCATCGCACCCCCATTTTGGAAGCTGATGGTGCTCACCTGCACCTGTGGGAGCAGCCCTGTGCAGTCTGCAACCATCGGCCGGCCCTGAGCTGGGGGCGTAGAGGCTGGGGTCTGACCCAGCTCTGAGGCTCCAGGACCACGGGGACATGGTGAGCACTGACGGATCCGAGGAATGACAGGCCGTGGGGCCTGCAGGTCAAACTTCGGGCAGAAGAGAGCCAAGCAGGGTCCCGGCCATACTCTGTGCTATCAGTGCCCAGCAGAGAAACGGCCCCCTTGCCTTTACCTCCAGCCTTTACTAAAGACCTGCACGGTCCGTGGGATTGGTCCCTTTAACAGATGAAGGAACTGAGGCTCAGAGAGATAGGCAGACTTGCCCAAGGCCACCCAGGCCACGGTTCCTGAGCTTCCATATCACCTGCCTTTCAGCTGGAGTCAGCCAACCAGAGGCCCTACCGGGAGCCTGGAGGGAGAGAGGAAGGGAGGTGCCCAGTGGTTCTCCCCTCTCTGACTGCTTGCCCATGGCTCCCGTTCCTCCAAGGCCCCAGCTCCCGACCTGGTTCCATGGTCCTTGGACTCCGGTAACACCACCCGACCCCAACTCCATCCCCCGGCCTAGGGTATCTCTCCTCCTTGTCCCCTACTAACACTTCTGATCTCCTGGGTATGCAGTCCCCTGTGGTGAGCCCTCAGTGTGCAGGCCCCAGCCCCACAGCCCCCACCCTCCACTCACTCAACAAGGTTGCTGCTCTCTCGCCTCCTCCACGTTCCCCAAGCTCACCCCTGGGCCATTTCATGTGCTGTTCCTTCTGCCTGGGACACTCTTCCTGAAGCTCTTTGCCTGGCTGGTCCATCCATCCCTCTGCCCCACAGCCTCTTAAGGAAGCCTTCTTTGAGCTCCCATTCTGAGTCCAGCTTGCTCTCAGGTCCCTCACGAGGCCTCGGAGCTCCCTGTGCACTGCCTGTGGCCCCACGTCATTGGATTGTTTGTTTAATGTTAGGTGTTGTTACAGGATCACAAGCTCGGGAACTCCAGGCAAACAGAGCAGGTTCGTCTTCGGCACAGCTGTGGCAGTGACCCCAGCATCTGACACCGTGCCTGGGCATAGCCCTCCTCAGTCAATACTTGCTGAATGAACGAATGCATCTGTGGAATTTGCTGATGGACACGTGGGCTGGGCCAGATCACATAGGGTCTTAAGTCTTGGACTAAGAAGGTGAGTAGGGTATGGGGGAACTCTTTCTACCTTCCCTTCCCTTACCAGACACCTGACTTGCTTATGTCCCCCCACACACTGAGAGCATAATAAATGTGTTTCCCAGTACCTATAAGCTTCCCAGCCACTCTGGCCCTCTCCAAACACACACACCCTGAGCCTGGAAGGCCTGGGAGGACGACATGGGAACTGTGTCAGGAAGTGTGGGCCACTCCTGGATCAGGCTCTTCTTTGCCTCAGGTGGCCCTTCTAGCCTGTCCCCTCCCTTATCCAGAGAGCCCTGGGGAGGGGTGAGGTCAGCACAACCGGAGGCGATGGGCAAGGTCTGTCTGGTCACCGGGTGAGCATCAAAAGAGAAACACTGGGACCTCCAAGGGGCCTAGCGGTCTCTGGCATGTTCCCCATCAAGCCTGGGACTGCCAGGCCTCCCCTAGGCAGAGCCAGGTGGCCCCCTGAAGATGTGGGCGCCACATTTAGAGTCTCTCAACCCAGGGGCTCTTAGCTCCTCTCTCTTCCTCCAGGAAATGGGACTCTGGAGGTGTGACAGGCAAACTGGGAGACTCACAGATATGTGGAAACAGAAGAGACAAGAGGGAGGGATGGGGGCTAGGGCCCGCAGCTTGGGCAAGCCCCGTGGTCTCTCTGGGCCTCAGTTTCCTCGTATGTTGAAAGAGATAATCCAAATACAAAAGGATGAATATTTAATTCCACTTTTGTGAGATGCCCAGCATTGGCAAATTCAGAGAGACAGAAAGTAGAAGGGGGTCCTGGGGGAGGGGGGCGCGGGGAGGGAGAAGGGAGTGATTGTCTAATGGGCAGAGTTTCTCTTTGGAAGATGAGAAAGTTCTGGAGATGGACGGTAATGATGGTTGCACAACAGTGTGAATGCGCTTAGAGCCACCGAATTGTTTGCTTAAAACCGGTTAACATTTCACATTATGTTATGTTACCACAGTTTTTAAAAACTACACACACACACAAAGTGGCCAGCCCCTACCCGCCAAGGCTGGCTGGGGCGCATACCCGCAGGAGGAGCCCCAGGCCCCAGTGATGAGCCGGGGGAGGGGGGGTGGATCCCAGGGGCTCTCCGGCCAGCCCCATCACCCAGCGTGTCGCCTGACCCACACTCTCCATCTGCAGTTTGCCAAAGCTCTTTCCCTTCCTCCTGAGGAAGGGAAAGGGGAGGGTCCCTCCTGAGGAGGAACCACCAGGTTCATTTCGGGCCCCAACAGGCTCAGACACCCCCACAGTCAAATAACCTGGGCTAGGGAAGTGAACCGTGCAAGCCCACTCCGGAGTCTTTTCTGCCACACTTAAACCCGGCCCGGCGCCTGGGGACTGTTCTGGAAACAGGCACTGCCCGATCCAAGTCCTGCCTGGACCAGCCCCCCTCCCATCCCTAAGGGTCCCCTCAATGGGCAAATGCTTCCCCTCCTTCCCTTCCTCACCGAGACTAGCCTGAGAATATCCTCCCAGAGAAGAAACAGGCAGAGGAGACTCGGAAAAAAAGCCAACTATCCCGGTGAGAAGCTGCTATTAACCTCCCAGGAGGCTTGAGAGGAGAAATAGCAGGGAGTGGGGAGTTTTCCTGGCCTCCCCCGCCGTGATGGAGAGCCGGAAGGCGGCTGTCAGGTGGCAAGTGGGTGGTGAGGCGCCTGGAGTCCAATGATTTCTACCACAAATCCCCATCACCGTCTGGCGGCTACCACAGAGGGAGCACCTGCTTGATGCTCAGGGGCCTCTTTGGACACGGAAACCCTTGAGAGGCCGACGCCACGGGTACTAAACCCATTGTACGGATGAGAAAGTGAGGCCCCAGGCAAGGCCACGGGCAAATGGATGCGGCTTCACGAAGGTCACACAGCTGAGAGATGCCTGCCTCCGAAACCACATCAGTCTGAAGCTGACTGTCTGAGACATCGGGACGGATGGAGGGAAAGAATGAGCAAGAAGGATCATGAGGGAGGAGACCCACTGTCCTTACAAGTGGCCACGGGGCAATGACAGAAACGGGAATCTGGGGCTGAGTGGGTCCAAAGGGGTGCAGGGAGGCAGAGAGGGAGGGCAGAAGTGGGCCAGGCCTTCCTCTCGGGGATCTGGCTGCCACGGAGGGGGGCCCCCCAGCAGCAGGACGAGGCTCAGCCCCAGCTCACTACACAACAGTCCACTTTGCAGCCTGCTGCATCGACACTGTGGCTGGTGACCACGGCCCTCGCCCTCTCTCCCTGCCCATCCTGGGCCCAGGTTCAGAGCCAGGGAGCGCTTGCCACAGCGCCCACAGTTCCTGCCCAGCTCAGGGTTGAGTCCACAGTGCCCACCAGCCTGGGCCCAGAGTTGGGGGGCAAGTCTGAGGACCTGGGTCTTGGTCCTTGCTCTGCCACGGTGTGGCCTCAGACAAATCACTTTCCCTCTCTGGGCTCTGTTTCCAAGATGGTTGAACATTTCCCAGATGGTTCTATTTCTGGGCTTGTCATGCTCTCTGACAATAGCACCAGCTCAGAGAAAGCTCTATGGTGCCATCTGGAGAGCACTCATTCTGGAGTCCAGAGAGTGGGAGGGGTCAAATCCTGGCTCCCATCCATTCATCAAACACCTTCTCTGTGCCAAACACTGGTCTGGAAGCCAGAAATATGGGCTTCTTTGATGGCCACTAACCCCTGACAATTCTGAAACCCTCGGTTTTCTGGAAAAAACAAAACAAAACCTCTGTTTTCTGATCTGTAAAGTGGGCCTGTGAGGACAGAGCCCCTCACAGGGAGGAGGAAGAGGCACAAATGAGACCATTTAGGAGAGCTCCCCCCACAGACAGGTCACTGCAAGGGTCCCCTTCCTGCTGGCGCTCTGCGGTCAGACAAAGCCACTTACAGCTTGCATCGCCTTGCAGGGAGCCCTGAGATAATCTGGCACAAGGGTGGTGCTCCATCTGTGTTAGGTGGGTCTTCCCCCAGCCTCCCGCCCTCTGCCCTACCACTCCCGGCACTCCCCACCCTCCCCCGACAGAGGATTTGGGCTTGAGTCCCTGGAGGCTGACTGAAGGCCCCCATCCCAAAGGAGGGCAGAGAAGACAGGTGGCACACCGCATCAGGTGACACAGTTCTGTCTCCTGCTCCGAACCTTCCGTGGCTCCCAATGTCCTCCAAGGGAGCCCAACTTCTCCTGGGCTCTCGGGCCCTTCAGAGCGGGACCCCTCTCCCCATCTGTCTTCCCCTCCCATCTTCCTCTGTCTTCCCCTCGAGTAGGGCCTGCCTCGCCCCCCACACTCCCCCCCAACCCTCCCCCCCACACCCCACGCATCCTCAGAGCAAGCCCACCATACCACCCTGGCTGACTCGGACCGTTCCTGCTGCCCACAAGGCTGGCCCATCTCCTTGTGGGAGCTGAGCAGAGGAAAGGTCGGCCTGGACAGAGGCTCCCGATGTGATGAGAAGGGTAGCCCCTCCTTTCGAGGAGCCGGTGCGGTCCAGTCCCAGCCGCACACTGTTGAGTGTGGCTGTCCCTCCCTGTCCCCCTGCCCCCAGATCCCACAGCTGTCCCTGGGTTTTTTCCACCATGCTTCTCCGGAAATCCACTCAAATTTCTCCGGGGCTCTGGGAGCCGCTGGGCTTCACTGTTGATTTTTCACAAGAGATTATTGGCGGCAGAATTTGTCACCTGCACAATGAAAGGAAAATGAACCTTTCATCAGAGCCAGCCTGCGGAGGCTTCAAGAGCTGGGGAAGCTAGGTGTGGGGAGGGGAGGGGAGACAGGAGGCATTCATCCAGCTAGTCTGTGCCAGGCCTGGGCAGACAGATCCATTTCAAGCCCCTCCATCCCATCAGAGCAGGGGGAAACTGAGGCACAGAGAACTAGAGAGAGTGCTCCCACAGCAGCTAAGGGACAGTCCTGGGTAGGGAGCTTAGCTGTGCCCATCGGTTCTCCGTGCATGTCCGCAAGGTGGGTCTCGTGGGGTTCAAGTCACAGAAGCTGAAAGAAATATGGCAGACGATGCAGTTCAAGGCCTCCTCCACTTCACAGACAGAGAGGCTGGGACCCACCGTGGGCCAGTGACTGGCCAAGGACACACAGTGAGGTGTCACAAGGTGGAGACTAGATCTCAGAGCTCCCGCCCTCAGGCTAGCCCCCTCCCTCTGTCCAGGAATCCCCAGGCATGAGGGAGCCCCAGCCCAAAGGTCTAGACCCCACATTCGCCCCCACCTCCCCTTCCCCCTCCCCTCCCCACCCTCTCTCTACAAAACCCTGGGCTCTATGATCCCCCCTCTGCCTGAACACTTGTGGGACCACCTAAGCCTCAGTTTCCCCCAGGGAAACGGGGCATCCCACCAGCCCATTGTCTGGCCTCCCGTGAGGACTAGCTCCCTGGGGCCTGGCGCAGAGGAGGTACCTCCTCCAAGCCCCGCCCCACCCCAGGGCTGTCTCCGGCCTCAGGTTTCTGTCTGTCAGAGCCCCCACGGCTCCCCTCGGTAGCCTGTGGTTCTGCCTCCTCCTCCTCCTCCTCCTCCACGTTGGCCAGCGCCCCCGCTGCTGCTAAGCCACCCGCCCCCAGCACTCCTGCTGACCCCAGCTGCCAGACAGGGAGGGAGGGAGCCAGGCCTTGCCAGCGCTTCTCTCCCAGGGCCCCCCAACCTGCCCCCCGGGGCCCCACTAACCTCCGGGCCCCACCTTCTGCTGCCCCCCTCCCTGCCCCCCCCAGATCTCCCCAATCCTCCTGCTCTTTCTGGCCTCAGCCTCCTTCCCTCAGGCATTAACCAGAGGGTGGGCAGAGCAGCGCGGGGAAGGGGCGAGGACCAGAGGAGCAGCTGCCACGGGACGGGCCAGGCTCTCTGAGAGCCACACTGAGCTCCCACACTGCAGTGCGCGGCAGCCCAGCCAGCACCCCATCACCCTCTCCCGGACCGAGCACCCCATCACCCTCTCCCGGCACCTTCCTGCCCCGGGCTGGCTGCACCATGTCCGCACCCGCCACCATCACCACCACGAGACACGCACGCAACCCCTCCCCCCACAAACCCAGCAGCCACCTCACACTCACGCAAATCCACACACCCTCACACGCACACGTACCCCACTCGCCCCGGAGCTCTAGGCCGCCACAGAAGGCCCTAGTGCCGCGGGCTCTCGGGGCCCAGGAGGAACAGCGTCGGGAGCAGACAGACAGACAGGCCCAGGGTGCCTCCTGTCGCACCCCGGGAAACTCTGCCTCTGCCTCTCCCTGTGGGCCGCCTCTCTTTCCTGCCCCTCATGCCTGTGCCTCTGCCGGGAGCCGGGGAGGGTGGCGGGGGGGAAGCCCTGGTCACACCATCACCCCCACCCCGCTCCTGGAAGACTCCACAGGCCCTCAGCGTTCAGGGGAAGCCCCAGCTCCTTAGCACGGCCTTCGAGGGTCCTCCCGCACAGGCCTCTGCTGCCCTCCTCCGCGGGGCCTCACCCAGCCCAGCCGCTGGGGCAGCCAGCCCTCCCACCTCCCCGCTGCCCCCCTGCTCTCTCTCCCCAGCAGAGCAGGGGGGGTTAGGGGCGAGCCTGCGTGGGAGTCCCAGCGTTACCACCTCTGAGCTCTGACTCAACCTCTCGGATCTCCACGTTCGCATCTGTAAAGATGGGACTGTCCTGGTACCTGCCTCACTGGCCTGACAGATTCGTTCATGTGAGACCCTTAGAACAGCACCAACCCCCAGTAAGCCCTCGCTGTGGGCGCCACCATCACCGCCCCCGCCCCCCCCCCCCGTACCCTCTGCCAGGCAGCCCTCCTCATCCACCCCCTTTGCCTGTTGAGACCAGGAGCCCCTCCCCCTCCCCCCTCACAGGGGCGGAATTGGCCTGTTACCTGTCCACCCCGCCTCCCTGCTCCCCCAGAATGTGAGCCACTGCCTCGCCATCCCCACTCTGTGCACCCTCTGCCTGTCACTGTGCAGTTTCCCCTGCCAGGAAAACCCTCTCTGCCGTTCCCTCTCCATCACCTTCACTAGCCACCTCCTCCGGGAAGCCCTCCCAGGATGCTCTCTGTGGGGACCCTGGGTGGTGTACAGGCTGGGGACCCAGGATGATCTGAGTTTTCTCCCTGTGTGACCTCGGGCAAGTTGCTCCACCTCTCCGAGCCTCAGTTCCTCATGTGTAAAATGGATTAACAAATGCCAAAGTCCCTGGCACACAGTAGGGACGCAAACAAGCCCTGAGGCACACACCTCTTCCCCCACGAAGGGCCTCCCCCCACCACCACCCCCACCCCCACCCATCCTTCCTTGAATGCTGGACTTGGCTGTGACTCGCCTTGGCACGGAGCTGCCCCCCTCCTTTGACCCCGCACCGACGCTGGTGCAGTGCTGAGCCTTTCACATCTACCTGAACTGGAACCCTCTACAGGCAAACACGACAGCCCATCCTTCCTGGGCTGACTGTGGAGCCCCGTTTCTGCCCCCAAAGGGCTTAGGCCTGCACGTGAGGTGGGCACTTGCTGGGTCTCCCACGCCAGGCCGCTAGGCCCCCGGTGCAGGGTCAGGACTGAGGGCCGGCAGGGGTGGGGGAGACTGTCCAAGCTGTGGCTGGGCAGGGGGGTGGGGAGGGTGAGGAGGGGGGGCCCTAGCCTGGCCAGGGCACCCCCTCGGGCCCTCAGAGGCCCTGGCAGCTGCTCTGTCCCTGCCCCCAACCCTCCCACCTTCCTCCTCTTATTTCTCTTTGGAATCGCTTCTTCAAAAGTTCATTTTGAAAGAAATCGATTTCCAAGCTGCTTGGAGATGCAATTTGATTTTTCATTTTGAAGAAATGATGGTTAAGGAAAAGTTTGGAGACTTAATCACCGTGGAAGGCCGTGGAAATAAAGAATTCCTCTGCCCTTGGCCAGAGACAGCAGGGCCTGTGGACAGTTCTCTCTGCGACAGCAGAAAACAGGTGTGTCCGGGAAGGCACAGGTACCAACACAGGGGTGCACACCACATGCCCACACACGAGGCACCCGCACACACCCACACAGCCCCCACTCGGTGAATAGCCTGCACCCACCCCTCAGGGGGCCTCGGCCACCTCTCTGCAGCCCCTTCAACTGTGTGGTGGGGGGGAGTGGCAGCCAAACCACCTCTACCCCCGGCTCTCTCTGCCTCTACTCCCCCAAACCCCCAGGCATCATGCTCCGGAACCATCCTCACCTTCATTACTTCTAGAAGGGGTTGACTTCCACGTTTATTCCAAAGGTGCAGGGGTTCACTGTCAGACAGCTCTGCTTCATTCCTCAACACGGGCTTCCGATTGCCTGGCTGGACAAAGATCACGACCCAAGCCCTGGACATAACAACCCTTACCTCCGGCCACTGAAGCCCAGCTGTTCTCAATATCCATCTGCCCCCGTGGCCCCCAACAGACCAGGCAGCTCCTGGGCCTGGGCCTGGGCCGGCGGCCTGTGTCATCCGGGAACACATTGAGCTCAGAGAGGCTGAGGGACTCCCCCAATGTTACACAACTGGTAGGTGGCAGTACACAGACACACACACACACACACACACACACACACACACACACACACGCTAGTCACCAGGCCTCCGACCTACCACTATCAATCCATTCCTTTGCATCTGGAAAATTCCTCTCTGAAGATGCAGGTTCCCCCAGAAAAGGCATGATGTCTGATACTCTAAGGCAGAGAACTCCCAAATTCCTTGAGTCTGGGGCCAGAAGAAACCCTAAATCCAACATCTCTACTATTCAAAGCCCCTCTACAACATCCTTGCCTAGGGTTACTGGGCCTGCAGTCCAGGACTAGAGAGCTTACCTGCCCTCTCCCATCTCCTCTGAAGGCCACAGCAGTGTGACGGCCTAGAAAAGGCTAAGCCCTACCATCACAGCGGCCAGGGTCCAGATCCCAGCCCCGCCATACAGCTGTCCTGGGGTTGGAGATGGGCTACTTTCCTTCTTGGGGCCTTGGTTCCTTAGGATGGAACCAGGGTCAGCGAAGGGCTATGCACTGGTGAGGGCCAGGGGCTAACCAGTGGGTGGACAGCCGGCGCTGCCCTGGACTGCCCCAGCAGGGGTGGGCAGCAGAGAGGTGCCAGAGCACGAGGCATAGCCCTGGGGACCAACCAGGCCCTCGGCCCAGATTCCCTGCTCCTGCCCCAGTTTGGCAGACCGGCCTACTTCTGCTCAAGGATGCCTGGAGGTTCTGGAGGAGCTCCCTAGGGGCCCTGCCCACCTCCACCTCCAGCCTCAACCCCATCCTAGACCCACACGCCTGACTCCCAGCTTGGCACAGGGTAAGCCCGGGGAAGGGGAGACCCCTTCACGGACCCTCCTCCCTCCCAGGTACATTGGATCCCTCGGTCCCCTCCCCTTCTCCCTCATCCACCAGAGAATCACCTGGCATTGGGGGGGGGGTCACCAATGCATGTGAGGCTCTGCATGGGAACACATGTCAACCCATGCTGGGCTTACATCCCCCTCTCCCCACTACCAACTTATGCTACTGGCTTTCTCCAGCCCGGAACATTCCAGACTCACCACCTTCAGGGTGTGATTATGCCCACAGAAGTTAAGGCTCAGATTTCAAGTTTCTAAATAAAAGTCTGAAGCGTGTGTCTGAGCGTGGCACAGGGAGGAAGGAGATGCTCGCCCAGTCAGTGGGCACAGAGGAAGCCAGCGCTTCCTGAGACAGGGGATCGGGAGGAGGGGGGAGGACAGGCAGTGGAGAGCTAAGGAGCCCCCCCGAGAGATGCCGCTGGGGGTTCTGGGATCCCCCCAGGGGCAGCAGCCGGCAGCCAAGAGCACCCCCAGTGGAAGGACACAGCGCCCAGAGGGCGTGGCAGCGCCCACCGGCCACAGCCCTGCCAGGGGACTGCTGTTCCACCGTCCCTGCCAGAGCCCGGGGCCCAGACACAGCCCAGGAGAGCAGCTCAAAGGAGAACGGGATGCACCAGCGCCATCCCTGTTTGGGCCGAGCTTGTCTAGAAGGGGCCAAGTAGCTGAAACCCGGAAAAAGCAGGAACGGGATGGAGGCAAGAAATAGATGAGGTTTAGTTGCTGTCATCGCCACGTGAAGTCGCAGCCTGAAGAAGCTTCTGCCGGGACACGGTGACCTCAGCGGAGGGCTGAGGGGGAGCGCGGACACCCCGGGCCCAGGAGCTGAGTGTATGGATGCCCACGACCGACCCAGCGTGGCTGGGGCACATCCTGAGGCAGGCCCAGGGCACCTGAGGGGCTGCAGGGGCTGGGCGGTCCCTCCCCTCCCCACTCTCCTCTTCCCACCATCCACCAGGCCCTCCCATGATGGCCCGCCCCGAGGGCTGAGCCCCGAATCCTGTCATTAGCGCTAACTACTCCAGTCGGCACCAGGGGAGCTGGAGGGGGCAGCCTTGGCACCCACCCTGGCCATCTACCCATCCACCCACCGTGTCAGAAGGCCAATGATCCCTGCTGGGCCCTCCTGGCATCGCCAGGGAGAAGGCCCGTGGTAGGGGAGGCGGGAGGCAGGCAGCCACTGCCGAAGCACATCCCCAGGACCCCAGGAGGCGGCCAGGGTCACCCCCAGTCTCCTGGGGATTCACCCCTTCCAACTGCCCCAGAAGCCTCTCCCTCTCTTCCCAGGATTCTCTCTCCCTCCTGTGGCCTGAGTCAGGAAACCTGCCCCTGCCCCTTGGTATACTGCTTCTGTCTCCTGTTGGCTGTGTGACCCCAGGTAAGTTGCTGCTTCTCTCTGGGCAGTTCCTCCTCCCTTAAACCAGGGGGTGGAACTGATTGCCTTCCAGCTGCATCATCCTGCCAACCCTCTTCCGCCAGGGTCCATGTCCCCCTGCAGCCTCAGGGGTCCCATTGCTTCCTACCCTTCTCCCCTTTACCCCCCGCACTCCACTCCCTCCTCCCTCTGTCTCCCTCCTCCCCTTCCCTCCCTCCCCCTGTCCTTTCCCACCCCTGCTCCCCCCACCACCAGCAGCCTCCTCTCTCCCTGTCAATTAGACTGGCTCTGGCAGGGTGCTCAGAGAACAGGCTAGGGCACCCAGCTGGAAAATTGGGTGTCGGCAGCTGCCTGGAATCCTAATGCCCCCAGCCCTGCCCTCCTCCCCCTCCTCCCTCACCTCTCCCTCTCCTGCCGGGCTGCCTGCTTGGGATGATCCCACTCCCCCGCTGCTCCCCCCCCCTCCGAGGCTTGCAGGCACCTTTCACTTCCCCGAATGGGAGCCAGTGCCCCCACCCCACTCCCTCGCACCCCACCAAGCTCCTCCATCCATCCCCTCCCTTGAGTTCTGGCTATCTGGCCATCTGCAGAATCCAAAGCTTGGAGGAAAGAGCACTAGGCTGGTAGTCCAGAGAGTGGCATCCCTGCCCATCCCCCTCTGGGCCTCAGTTTGCCCCTCTGTAAAATGAGATTTCTCCTCGAAGCCCAGCTACATGGCCTCCACACCTTTCAGTTTTTCGGCCAAAGCAAGAGGCTGCCAACAGTTCACTCCAAACCTGCTCTGGTGGCTGGCCTCATTATTTCTTTTGTTTTGTTTTTACTATGTTTTTGTTTTTACTATGAATGGGTTCCTCACAGATCTTCCCTCTGTCCTTGGGACCGCCTCATGCATCTTTGCTCCTGCCTGGCCCCCTGAGCAGACAGTGTTTCTGCCCCTCCTGGGGCCCCTAGGCTCCCTGACTCTGAGCTGGCAGTCATCCAGGGCGGGGTGGGGGGCACTCACGTAAGCCTAGCACCCCCTCCTCCCTCCCAGGCAGCCCAGGAGGGTACCTCTGGCTGGAACTGGAAGATGCACTCTCGCCTCCCCCCACCTGCTCCCATCGGAAGCCAACCCCCGTCTCAAGGGCCCGGCCCTGTGCGGGCTCCTCAGACCTCGGATATGTCGGACACTGGCTAGGGTGGAGGACACTGATGGTTCATCCGGCTCGGTGGTTTTCTTTAGTAATCAATGCTACTTTTTGTAATGGTTGTTTATTTACCCAGGTAATAAGTAACCCTAACAAGTAGCCTCTTAGTGTCCTCCCCAGAACGCACATTCCCTCAGCCAGTGGGGCCTTCGCAGGATCCCAGAGGACCTCCCAACAGTCCAGACTCCAGCAGCCTTCAGGAAAGAATCCTTATCAAGCACGGACTGTGTGCTGGGTACACACTGGGGACATATCGAGGAACCCGACAGACAAGTCCTCTAATTAGAAAAGTAAATCATTTCAGAGTGAGTATAACGGAAGGAAATCTAAGAGTGAGGGGACAGTGATTTGGGGCAGGGTCAGATGTGAGAGTTCTGGGAAGAGCCCCAGGGGGGAGGTGACACTGAGGAAGGGCCCGAACAACCAGAAGCCAATATGCAAACGTTTGGGGCCTATCCTTCTAGATGGCAGGAACAGCACATGCAAAGGCCCTGAGGCTGAACAGGTGGTTGTCTGAGCCACAGGAGGCCAGTGCAGCTGGGGCCGAGGGCAGTAAAAGACACAGTCCAAGCCAGACCACTTCTTGCCTGGTTGACCCTAGAAATTACGGGCAATGCCTTCTAAGCACAAAAAGCAGCCCCTGGAGGTTTTAAGCACAAGAGAAATGTGTTCTTTTGTTCATTTTAAATGATCTCGAGACTCTGGCTGCTGGCACAAAGTGGGTAGTTAGGGATGGGGTGGCAAGAATGGAAGCTGGGAGGCCAGTACGAGGGATGTGCAATGATGCAGGCCAGAGACACTGGTGGCCGAAGTGGTTCTGGCACATAGAGTGTCATGGGGTGAGGTTGCAATCCGTGACAGCGGGAAGCACTTTCCAGGACCCTCTGCCCCCTTCACACTTCCATTGCCCTGCCCCCCCCCCTCCAGCTCCATACCTTGGTTCTTTCTAATTCCTTCCTCCGACCGAAGTTCTGCCTCCGCTTGCATCCAGCCTTCAGCAGGGGCTGTCAGGTCCTTCTCAGCTTTTGTCCAGCTCTGCCACTGCCCTGGTGGGGAATGGAGGGGAGGCGGAGGGGCGCTCAGGTCCTAGGGGAAGTGCCTCCCCCCACCCCGCCCTGGGAGGGGGTCTAGTCCAACAGTGGCACTTATAAAAGGACAACCAGACCTTTCACACAGCAAAGGTTGACCTCCAGCTGTTCTTTCCCCGGGACCTTATTATGCTAAGAGTGTCTGTGACCTCCTCGGCCTTGAGTCACTTCACAAAAGTCCCCATTCTATTACCTGGGTCTGGGTGATGTCAAGGTCCAGAAAAGGTTGCAGCCCTGGCAGCAAGGAAAAAGGCAAGCCACACAATGGGAACAGATATTTGCAAACAGGACTCAGTTACAAATCAAGGAGAGAAAAGGAGACAACCTGAGAGCAAAGTGGACAAGCGACTTGAACGAGCATTGCACAGAAGGGGATATCCACGCGGTCCCCAGAGATGGGAGCAAGTGCTGAGCTTCATTATCAGGATCACACGGATTACCAGTGTGTGCACCCACCAGAGGAACTACAATGAAATAGCTAGACCGTATGGAGGGTTGGCAAGGAGGCAGCATAACGAGAACTTTCATGAACAGTTGGCGGACATGGAAATCATTGCAAGGACTTGGGAAGCTCTCTGGTCAGAAAGCTGAATGCACACACCCCCTCGGGCTGAATGATATCTGCTGCCGTGAGTAGCCGTCAGGAGTGAGCACATATGCTCACCCAAAGACCTGCAGAAGGACGTTCATACCAGCTTGATTCCTCGTGGGACCATTCTGGAAACCACCCACGTGTCGGTGAACAGGAGAAGGGCCGGATAAATGGTGGTGTATTTCACAGCCGTGAGAACAAGCGAAGGCACACTCAACGTGAGCGACTCTCTCAGACACACTGCTGCGGGTAGGAAGCCAGACCCAGATGACTACATACTGCATGGGTCTGTTCGAAGGTTAGGAGTCCAGAGAGCCGCGATCCGGGCAGGGCAGCCAGAGACCCAAAGGAGACACGAGGGGCCTCCTGGAAGGCTGCTCACAGACCGTGTCTCCCCCTGGAGGGCTGTGTCATGAGCATGTTCACTTTGTGAAAAACCTCACATTTTGATCCATGTGCGTGTGTACATATATGGTAACTTCAAATGTATTAACTTTAAAAAGAAGAAAACACTGCAGAAGTATTTAGATGGAGAAGTAATAGGCATTCCTTACCCCCCACATGACTTTGGTGTGGGACCTTCCAAACCTCTCTCTATGCGATTGTATAGCTTGGTTGGATTTAAAACACACACACACACACACATACACGGGATTCTACCATACCCTATTGGGTTGTTGTTTTTCATATAATACAGAGGCTCTCAACCTTGGCACTACCGACATTTGGGGTAGGATCATTCCTTGTTGTGGGCTGTCTTCTGCACTGGAGGGCATTCAGTAGGGTCGGGTCCCCGGCCTCTAGCTGCCAGGGTCGGTCCTCCCAATAGCAACAGTCAGAAGTAGCTCCAGGCATGGCCGAAAGTCCCCTGGGAGTACAGTTGTCAGATAAAATACAGGACATCCAGTTAATAGTCACCATCTGAGATTTTTTTTTTGACTTTAAAAAAAGTATCCATTGTTTATCTGAAATTCAAATTTAACTGCTTGCCCTGCATTCTTATTTGCTTAACCTGGCAACTTACCTAGGGACAGAATCATTCAGGTTGAGAACCAATAGCATCTCCTGTGGCTGGGTCCCTTTCAGGACACGAGGTTACCCTGCATTCTTTGCGATGGCTCTGTTGTATTCCGTAGCACAGAACCGGCCCTGATTTGTTGGACCCTCCGTTCCGATGGACATTTTGCTTGCTGTCCGTCTGGAAGTTTCCGCGGCGGGGAGCTGAAACCTGGCTCAGTCTCATATGGACCACCAACCCATCCCCAGTTCGGCAGGGCAGAAGCATGGAGCGCCTTGGGCTCCTGGTGCAGAAGCAGCCTCTTCCCTCTTTCTGCGGGCTCCCCATCTTCTCGCAAGGTGTCACCCCCAAGCCAGCTGCGTCCCAAAGCCTCGCCCAGAACCCCCGCTGACTCTTCCTGATGTTTCTTTGGCAGGGAATGGTCACGTGCGCACTCCCGACCTATCACTGGCAGGAGCTGCCGTCCCCTCAGACCAATCAGGAGCACCCGTGGTGGTGGCGGTTCTCATTCCTGCCGAGAGGGCGTGGATACTGTTGGAGAGGACATGGGGGTTCGCGTGGGCAGCGAGCACCACGCAGCTCATTCTGAATCCCCCTGTTGCTGCTAATACTTCGCGAGTGTCAAGCAGAGGGCTCTTCCAAATCAGATCGTGGGGGCCCCTCTCCCGCCTCCCCCCACCCCAAGCCCTTCAGTACACCCCTCTGCTCTTAGACACTAGAGATTCTCTAACCCAGGCCTGCTCCCATCTTCCTGCTGGCTCTTGTGCGCCGCCCCCCCCCCCGCCGTGGCTTTCTTGCTTCTCCTCAAACAAGTCAAACCCCACTCTGCCTCAGGGCCTTTGCATCTGCTGTTCCCTGTCCCTGGATCCGTGTCCAGGGCTCCTCCTCACCGGTCAGGTCCCTGCTCAGACATCATTCTGGCAACAGGCCTCCCCTGAACACCCCATTAAATGCAACCTTGTCTCCCCACCTTGGGATCTCCTTTCCCATTGTTGCCAGAGGCCAAATCACCTTCTGTACCTAGGCTTATTGACTGTCTCTTCTCACTTGGAGGTCAGTTCCTTGGGGCAGGACCTCAAGGTCTTGGGAACTGCTGTGTCCTTGGGGCCTTCTGGGAGCAGTCCATGGCAACGGGAAGTTCTCCATTCCCGACTGAACCAAGCAGGAGAGACTGTGCCTCTGTGTACCAGGTGAGTAGAGGCTAGTCCCATACCCACAGCTACGAAATCCAAACACTCAGAAAACCAAACCCCTTTTCTTTATCTATTTGGCAGCAAACCCAACCCTAGTTGATAGACTATTTGAAGTCTTTGCTTATCTTACTGTGAATAGGGATGCAGCTTGCTGAAGAAATAGGGTGTTTCATTAGGGGGCGGTCTTGGGCTGGGCTCCCCAAAAGCAGAGCCAGAGGAAGGACTTGGGCACAGGTGGTTTATTTGGAAGATGATGCCAGGAAGCAGGAGGCAGGGAATGGGAAGAGGAACAGGGGAAAGCCCAAACAAGGGTCATTGTTGAGGTCACTGCAGAGGGTCATGGGGCAACGAGCAGGGAAGTCAACCCCTCTGGGACCTCCTGAGAAAGGACTGAAGGCAGCTGAGCACTCACCCACCTGCACCTGGGCCCTATCAGGCGAGGGTGCCCCTACGAGCACTCACGCCCCAGAACTTCCCAGCTGCACTCGGGGCGGGGGGGGCACTGTCGGCAGGAGGCTGAAATCAGAGGGGTCTGAAGACCGCAAGGAGTCCGCAGCATGAAACACCCCCAGACCCCGTGAGGGAACGCCCCAGAGTGGGGCATATGCACCACATGGCTAAAATCTGGAACACATCTGGCCCCAAGGTCTTCAGGTTCCTAGGGCAGATTGCCAGGTTCCAGGGGCCACGTTGAAAAGAGTCCCGTATGGACTTTTTGAAGTTTTGATATGGCCAAGAGCCCTCTGAACCGGCTGTCTACATTGTACACTCCCTTGGACCGAGTGTGAACATGGCCCATCTACCCCCGCACACGACAGCGGGAGGGTAGCTCGGCGGTAACAGGAAAGGCAGATACTTGCGGGCATGCCTGTACCGGGTACTGTTCTCAGAATTTATTTCTCGCCAAGACTCTACAGATGAATGCTGTTTTTTTCCCCAATCTTTTTTTTTTTCAGGTAAGGAAACACCCCAAAAAGGCACAAGGCACTGAAGTGACAGATCTGCTCCACGCTTGCATAGCTGGTGAGTCCACGGCTGGAGTCTAGCCCAGGTGGGTTATTAACAACAGTGCCACACAGTCTCTAGTGGTAAAATCATCTTTTCATTCTCGCCAATCTCCTGAATGAAAAAAGACAGTTCATGGTCTGACTTTGCATTTCTCTATAGTCATTTTATCAGTTAGAATTAGGCATGGGTACAAAGACCAGAGACCTAAGCCAGAAATGTATTGCTCAAGTAAAATCTCGAGGTGGGCCATCCAGGGCTGACATAGCAGCTCTACTCCACGGTGGCATCACCCAGCCTCTTTCTCTTGTTACTTTGCTGTGTGTGATCTCTTGTTCCAGGATCTCACAGTCCAAGATGGCTGCCAGAGCCCCGACCATCATATCCTGTCTTCCAGCCAGCAGAAGAAAGGAAGGATAAAGGAAAAGGAAACAAAGAGCACCTACCAGCTGTCTTTTCAGGAAGGTTCCGGGAATCTGCTACTTCTCACTGGCTAGAACTTGGGCACATGGCCTCACCTCGATGCGAAGCTAGGGAGTGTCTTTATTCTAGGTGACTGCATGGCCGGCCAAAACTCAAGGATTCTGCTCCTATGAAGAAGGGAGGGTGGATATTGGAGGACAGATAGTGATCTCTGCCGCTCTGGAAAGTTTCTCAGCCATTTTTATTTCACCACCTAAGAATCACCTTTCCGGTACCTTCCTTTTCCTATTGCATTGGTCACTCTTGTCTTAGTTGTAGTTATGCCTCATGGGGGGACTCCCTGCTTACCAAAACAATCTGTAACAACAATGCTTGGCCCTGAGGATTTGTGTCAAAATCAGATGGGCACAGCTTAGCACCAGACCAGATGCTGGCTTCCTTTCCTCTAAGTCAGGGGTCCCCCATGCTGGAGGGCTTCACAATCTCCTGGAATGCTAAGAATTCAGAGGCGGGGCTCGTTGAAAGGGTGGGGGGGGGAGGGGGGGCCTGGGCCTTTGCGCTTTTACCAAGTTCCCCCAGCAGGAAGGACGCCCACTGAAGTTTGAGTTTGCCCTAAGTTGTTAGCAGAATTCTCTACACCGTCGTTCACTTCCTCATCATCGGGTTTCCCCTCCTTGGTGGGAACCCGGGTCACATGGCCATTCCTAAACCAATCACTGGCAAGGGGGGTAGGACCACCACGGTGGCCTCAGCCCAATCCAGCCTGGCCCCCCGGGCTGGGGACAGGGCCCTATCCAGCCCGGCGGCACCGTGTGTTGTTGGGGGGCGGGGGGCTCTCTTGAACAAAAGGAGGGTTCTTTACAGGAAGGTAGACAGGAGAAAGGGAGATCCTGTGGCGAAACCGCAGCAGAGGGAACAGCGTGACGGGGCGAGGAGCCTGCTCGGCCTGGCTGAAGGAGGCAGTGGGCTTCTTTAACCAGATGAGGGCACAGCCGGATGCAATGCATGCCCACCACGGTCCCTCCGGTGGCTGCAAGGGGAGGGACTGAGGCTCACGACAGAGGCAGGGAGGCCAGTTTGGAGGCTGCTGCCCTCACCCCGGGGGGGAGGCCCACAGGGGGAATGGTGCACGGGGAGGGAACGAACAGTCAGCTCGGAGAAGGGCTTTCCAGGTAAAGTCTGTGGCCCCGCACGCGTGAGTGAGGGGACAACTCAGTAAAGACCACCAGCGGTGGTGACTGGGGCGGCTGAGTACTGCCACTTCTGTCGAAGCAGGAGGTCTGGGGGGCCGCCGGGGGTGTCTGGGCCAGACCTTGCAGCTCAGCGTCATGGATATATGGATGGTGTCTGAAGCCCTGGGGCCCCGGAGAGCCCATGCAGTAGAGAATCAGTGAGCAGACACGTTTTGCGCAGGCATGCGTTTCTCCGGCTGCTGAGGAGCCCCGAGCAAGCCGGAGGCCCGGAGTCAGGCCCCACCGGAGAGGACTGACTCCAGCAACATCGAAGATGCAATCTGTAGGACTTCACGACCTGGCCAGAGGCAGGCAGGCAAGAAGAGGAAGGAGCTGGGTGGCGGGGGGCGCCCCCCGCCAGGCAGCTGTCAGATCCCATCTCTCCACGCCCCCAGCGCTCCCCTTTTCCTTTTATCCTACCCCCAGCTTCTCGGCCTCCCCAGCTCTGGGGCCCGTTTCTTTTGGACAAAACCTATGCTTCCATCATTGCTTCACACCTTCCTGCATTCGGCTTGATATTCCTGGACAGCCTCGCTGGGCTGAGCCCTGTGGGAGTGCTTCTCGGCACTCCCCTGCTCACTGGGGTAGGTGTGGCTAGCTCCATTTCACGGAGGTGGAAACTGAGGCCCTGGAGTTCCAATGAGCCCTCCGAGTCTCAGCGCCTGGGCCACCATACTCCTTCCCTTTTCAGGATCACCCCTGGTGGTCCTTTCCACCCTTGGCTCAGAGCCTGGCCTGGGACAAGTCATCATCTGTTGATGGGTGTTGGGGTCAGCCAGGCCTGAGGCAGGGGTGTGAGCTGTGGGAGTCTGGCCTTGCCTATATTAATCAGCGTTTGCTGAGCTTCGGTTCCCTGGTCTATACACGAAGAATAGCTCTGTATCTCACTAGCATACTGCAAAGATCTGACGACCTGATGATGCCCATCTTGTGGCACTGCTGTGAGGGTTAAATGGTTAGCATTGTGTGCAAACTCATAGTAGGTGCTTTGTCCCTAAAGGGAGGTCCTCCGGGGCAGGAGCTGTGGACCGCTCACCCCCTCCCCCACCAGAGCAGCCAACAGCAGGCTTGGCACAGTGACAGCTTTGGCACTGACTGTAGGGGTTGGTTGGCAACTGTTAACGACACACTGGTGCGGCGACTTCAGTTCCAAAGCCAGTATGGTCCTTAGGCCAGAAAGGGCTGGGAAGGGGGGAACCCACGGACCGGAAACTGGGGGGGGAGGGAGCAGGAGCAGAGCGACAGCCACAACATCAGAGAAGTGGAGGGAGGGGGTGCGGGAGCAGTTTCTGGGCAGGAGACAAACAAGCAGATTAAAGAGGGGCCTCTGGAAAGGATTGCTAGAATCCTAAATGCAATCCTTATGTTCTTCAAGAGAGTGAGGGAAGAGCAGCGTCGCCTTTCCTTGCTATTTGATAGTTGGACTGGGCTTTGAGGAATGACATTCGCCGCAGAGACTGAGCCACGTGAGGCCCCATTAGGTACTAGGGTTACCTTTTGCCTTTAATCCTCACCTAAAGAATGTGAAGGGAACTTTAGAGGTAGTTAAGGGATGGCCACGCCCAGGCAGCACCCCAACCCTGGCCCTCGCCACTGTGCTGCCCCCAAGGCCACTGTCCTGCCCTGGCATCTCTCGGCTCCCAAGGGATGAGGCCGTGTCTCCTCTATGCTTCTCCACTGCAGATGTCAGCCAGGACCAGTGCCCCCCGATGGCACATAGAGCAAGGCTCATGGATTGACCCTTGGAGTAAGAAACTAGGCAAACCTTGGGCTGCGGGATTCTGCTGAGCAGCAGAAGAGGGAAGATAAAATATTCATTTTTTTTTTTTTTACTTAGCTGAAAAAGGCACAATGAGGACAACACGGTGAATGCAACCTGCCTTTATGATCTCCCCTTCTCCCTGCCCCTCCCTCCCTCAGGAGCCAGCTCCATCATCCCTCTTCCCCTGGGAGACAAAATCCAGCCCCCCAGTCCTGGGCCCAAGCTGGGCCATCTTTGCTTCCAACCCTGCCCCTCCTTGCACGGGCATTCCCTCCTCTGTGACCAACTTGCAAGCCCACCTGCTCCCGCCCAGACACAAAAAAGCAAAACCATTTCCTCATCCGACACCATTCATAGAGCCTTTTCCGCCAAACAGTGGGCCCGTCCCGGCACCATACACCGCCCTCGGTGGGCTCCATGAGCCCTGAGCCCAGGCGGGCCCCTGGTGCTGGCAAGGCCTGGGCCAGAGCACAGAGGGAAGCTCAGATCCCGTAGTCTAAATATTTGACAGTTAGAAATCAGTTTAAAAAACTGTGAGCACATCCTCCTGTCTTGACACAAATATACCTTCCCCATGACCTATGACAAATGTGAAATTCAAATTCTTGGACTTTCGAATGTGGTGGCTCCAGGAGAGGGAGCCCCCTTTTCCTGGCCTTGAGCACACCCCCTTCCCTTCTTTCCCTCAGCACTAGCCCACAATTTGAGGGATCTTGTACGGCTGCCTATAATCCCCCAACCCACACCTCCAAGCTCTGTCCACATCCCCCCCCCAACACACACACACACAGCTACCCTTAGCCATCTCTCCTGCTGGGGGCGGCACAGTCCGTCCTTGGAAGGACAGAGCCTGGAAGCAGGTCTAGAGCCAACAAGGCGGAAAATGTCAGGATCCCAGGTATTCTGAGAAGGGTCTAGAAGCGGGGAGGCCCTGCAGACTTGTTGTGCTGGGGGCTAGAGGAGCAGAGCAGGCCCTCTGATGTGCGTAGCCCGAGCTAGGGCCCCTCTGGACCCTGGACCCATCTGCCTCCTCCCCTTCCCACCTCTGCAGCCAAGTCAAAATATTCTGAGATCTGACCTCCATCCTCCCAGGTCATGCCATGCTCCCGGTGACCTGAGAAGGCTCTCCCCCATCCCCTGTTTTCTGGACTTCACTCTTCCCATCTTTAAATGAAGGATCCATAACAGAGAGCTCAACAGTCACCAGGATTTTAACGGCAAGAATCAGAATACAGGGTCTGGTGGGCTTTAGGATGTCTTTGCAGAAGTTCAAGACTCGGGACTGTCCCAGGCCCGGGCCTCTCAAAGCTGGCTTTCCCTCCATTCTCTGCTGGCATACAGGTTGGGAGGTCTTGCAGTGCCCCCTACCTTGGCCTTGGGCCTGTGACCCTTGCCCTGAGGGGACATCTGGACGAAGCTACCTAGAGAAACAAGCAAAGCTCGGGAGCGCCGCGGGGTGGGGCTCCATCCCAGCCTGCCCCTGAGGTGCTGCACCAGCTGGAGGAAATTCCTATTTCAGATCCTGTCCCCCAAAACGTACAACAGAGCTGAAGCACCTACTTCACACGGTTGCCATGGGAATTATAGGCAACGTGGTCCATGAGAGAGATGGGAGGGACCGGCCCACCCTCCTGCAGGAGACCTTGCTGGCACCTGCCAAGACCACCCTGAAGCTGAGGGTCAGAGGTGGTTTGGCCCTGCAGGCTTCAGAGAGGTGTGGGAGGAGATCATGAGGCAGAGGGCAGGCTTTTGCTTCTGTGCCTTCCCCCCTGCTTCAGCAGGGGTGGCTTCAGCCCGTCACCGGCTTCCAAGGATGTCCATCAGCTGCTGGGGTCCCGGGGCCCGCAGCCCCGGACTTCCGAAGGGCCCACGGGGCAGCAGCCGCCTCACGGGTGGCCTGGGGGAGAGTCCGTCCGGAAAGCACAAACTCCAGTCTGGGTCCTTTGAACCCCTGGCTGGTCGCCTCTCGTGATTCCTTCCCTGCTTCAATTAGCTCTAGAGAATTCTGCTCCCTGCGGCAGAGCCCACGCCAGAGTCGACACATTCCCCACTCTTGTGCCTCGGAAATGGAAGTCTCCTTTGCCAAAGCAAGAAGAGGAAGGGGTGGGGAGCGAGGTGGACGACCGGGACCGTTCCAGATTCCAGGAGCTCTCTAAACAAGGGCCCTGGAGGATGCCACAGCAGGTCGGGGAAGGGGTAGGCAAGAATGTTGAGGTCAGGGACTTTGAGAGGCTACAACTTCCCCTGTCCCCACCATTGTCGTTGTGTAATCCCCCATCCCATACACACGCACACGCACACGCACACGCACACGATCTTGCTTAGCTCGGAAGACCCAAGAGGACTGGAGACGGGCTGTCAGAGATGCAGGGAAGGGCTCTTCTAACCCAAGAAGGATTTGGAGCAGGCCTTCCAGCCTCGAGGGGAGCTGGGCAAGATTGGGTACAGCAGACTTGGTGCTGAGGAGAAAGGACCACAGACAGCAGGCTGGGGTCCCCCTGGGCCTAGGCAAGGAGAAGGGGGAACCAGCCCAGGCCAGAGAGGCAGCCCCAAGCCTCACCTGGAGAGTGGACTGTGCAGATCAAGTCACAGAACTCTCCAGGGAGGAGTGGAGGGGAGGCAGACAGCCCCGAGGCAACCACCTACCAGGGGCCCCAGCGCCAGAGGCCCTGCTGTCTGGGATTCACGTCAGGATGTCCTGGGACCCAAGACAAGCATGAAGGAGGGGATGCTCCTAGAGCCCGGGGCCCGAGGAAGGACACCGCGGCTGAGTTCCTGGAGACAAGGCTGGTGCAGGGCCAGCAACAGGCCCCAGGGGTGACCCGCAAGAGGAGGAAGAAGACACAGTGAATGTGGGAGCCCAGAACCTTCACCTCTGCCTTGCGTCTGGCACCAGGTCTCCTTTCTTGCAGGTAAAAGGCCCTGGGGAGGTGGCTCCTGGGGGCTGAGCATTTACCTGTGTGGAAGACAGCAAACACAGGGGCCAACACACTACAGATCGGCACCTGTGATCCAGGAAATGGGGTAAGCTGGGGCCAAAAAAATGTCCAAACCCAGAACTGGATTCTCCAACCCCATTGTCTAAAAATTCGAGAACACCTCAGCTGCTGTGAAATCACCTTAAGTCCCCTACTGCTCGAGAGCAGACTTCAAGGCCTTTCCTGGAGGAAGGGGCTAGGAGTGCTCCATTCTTATAATGGAGCACTCCATCTTTTTTTTTTTTTTAAAGATTTTATTTATTTATTTGAGAGAGAGAGAATGAGAGATAGCACGAGAGGGAAGAGGGTCAGAGGGAGAAGCAGACTCCCCGCTGAGCAGGGAGCCCGACGTGGGACTCGATCCTGGGACTCCAGGATCATGACCTGAGCCAAAGGCAGTCGCTTAACGACTGAGCCACCCAGGCGCCCGTGGAGCACTCCATCTTATAATGTCCTGCCTGAGGCCACCTTCTGATGCAGGTGGCGGCCTCAGGCAGGACAAGGGGAAGGCGGCTGGGCGGGGTGGCCCTGAGCCTCGGCCAGGCTGGGGGACCCCGGGGCAGCCCCAGCTGCAGGCCCGAGATGGCAGAGTTTGTGAGACCCCAGGCTCTGCCCCCCGACCCCTCCCGCAGACATGCCCCTCTCTCTTCCCATCCCACAGTGCAAGTTCATCCTGAACCTTCCCTCAGAAAACAGGACGTGAGCTATGGGCTGCCTGACAAGAGCCAGTAAGCAGAGGTCTCAGGAGACCCAGGGCCAGACCGTAGCCATCTTGACACAGCAGCATGGAGGGGGCCTGAGGCCAGCTGAGAGGAGACGGGACGCCAGTTGGGGCTCGGACAGGGGCTTTCGCAGAAGGACCCCCCCACCACCAATCCACACCAGCTCTCAGGGAGGTGAAAGGGATCACAACAGACCCATGGGCCAGGGCTGCCAAATGGCACAGTGTGACATCGCTCTCGGGAGAACAGCTCGGTGTCGGGGAGGCCACTCGAAGGACCCCACAGCCATGCAGGCTGAATCCAGGGGCTGCCCCGAGGAGGGGTTTGCCGCAGTCGGAGGGCAGGGGTCCGAGCAAAGGGCAGCCTGGGGAGACAAGGAGGTTGGGGCTTGTAGGTGGCCGCCAGGCCCCACCTGAGCAAGGGTTTCCCTGGATGAAGACC
>NW_027397110.1:10285827-10400698 GCF_003265705.2 Callorhinus ursinus | reverse complement strand
GTGGCCGCCAGGCCCCACCTGAGCAAGGGTTTCCCTGGATGAAGACCCGAACCCCATGCCTGACCAGAGAGACAAGCCACATCTCTTGATCCCGGAGAAGGAGCGGGAGTGGTTTGTAACTACAGAGAAAAGGGCAGCCGACCTGTCTGGAGACCCGATGGGACTCGGCAGGCTGCCGGGAAGTTGGCCTGACAGTAGCCCCGAGGAGACCCGCTGGGCCCCGCATCACCCCTCTCCAAGGGCACAGAGCAATGAGAAGCTGGCCTATGGGAAATCGGGGTCCTTGGCCACTGGCTAGGGGACATAATCCCTGGGCATCAGCCGAGACTTATAATGCCCACACCCTGTCTGTCTCCTCAGGTCTGACCGAGTGCAGGGACGATGGAGGCCAGGGTACCCGGAGGGGAACACGGGCAGCTGGTGGAGGGCCTCCTGGGCTTTCGGGAAGAGACGCCATCAGGCCCCCAGCCTGCCAAGCTTGTGGGGTGTGGGGGGACCGTGACCCTCTCGTCTCCTGCCATCCCCTGCCCTCCGGCAGACACCGTGGGTGGTGACTGCCCAGTCAGGGGGCCCCATTCCTCAACCCTGCATGTGGGGCTCTGGTGAGAAAGGGAAACTGGAGGTGCCCGGACTCCCACTTGGCGGGGGGGAGGGAGGGGGTTGACATTCAACACAGACCTTGGCCCCATTGTTTTAAATAAGAAATTTATTGCAAATATAGAAATTGATTCTCTCCATACAGGAATCTCCGAGTTGAGGAAAACAATTTCGTGCCATTCAGTTTAAAACAGGAAATCGGGAAGAGGGAGAGGCAGATATAGGGAAGAGAAAAATAAATGAAGTTACCCCCCTGAAAGAAGAAAAGGAGAGGTTTTGGGCCCCCCGAGGAAGGAAAAGGTCCACACACAGCTAGGGTTCACAGGTTCATAGCCCAGGGCCGGGCGACCAGCTCTGCAGTACCCAAACCAGGTGCCAAGCCGCAGGGCCCACGGGGCTGGCGGCTCTTGTGGAGGGAGGGGGGGAAGGAGGGGCGGGAGGGAGGAAGGTGGGGGGGAGGGAGGAAGGTGGGGGGGGAAGGAGGCAGCGAGGATGGACCCCTGCCCCTGTCCAGTCCTGTGCTTATTTGGCGAGGGGCAAGGGAAGCAAAAGGAGGCCCAGAGCCTCCCGCCCACCCCATTCGACACCCCCTTCCCCTCCCTCTGCTCAGCAGCACTGAGGGACCTTCAGTGAGGCCTTTGAGGCAGGCAGGGGAGGCAAAAAGTGTAAATACTGGTTCTGTCTTAAAGGTGCGAGGACCCAGGGTCAGGATGGACAAGGAGCATGGCAGCTCCCGGGCCGGAGGGCAGAGGGCGCTGCGGAGCAGAAGTCTCAGTGGGGAGGAGAAAGCACTGGGATCAGGCAAGCCCCATGTCAGCCCTGCCCCTCTAAGCCCCTGGGGGCCGCCCCCCCCAGTGCTTCCACCCAGAAAGAGCCCCGCTCAGCCAGGAATGGGGTAGGATGCTGCTGAAAGGGAGGCTGCCTCGGAGGGGGTGGGGGCCGCAGAGTGGGGCCACCTGAGGAGGTTCCTCGGGACATCCAGCCACCCACCCGTCACCCTCTCCCTCTAGTCTGGCCCTCGTGGTTATTAGTCCGCTGAGCTCGTCCCTCCCCCCTCCGTCACCCTGTTTTAATTCTCTGCACAGCGTCCTTCTGTCTCTTTGTGGCTGCCCCTTCTCCGCATGTAGGCCCCTTACAAACTGGGGCATGTTACTCTTGTCCCCCATGCCTGGCCCCCTTCTTGGAGTCAGTCTGTCCCTAACTGGTTTAGAGACCCTAGAAGATCTCTTTCCTTCCTTTTCCTGAACTTCTGTTTCCCCTCTGTTAACTTTCCAAGAGTGGGGACAGTGAGCGACATTCAATCGAAAACCTTAAACAGACCCTTGGCCAGGCCCAGACTCTCCTCTGCCTCCCTGGTCTCTGGGGCTACGCAGGCCTACTCTTCTTCCCAAGTGGGTCTCTCCACTCCCACCACCCTGCAGACAGCCCTACCTGCTACTCACCCCCCCCCCCCCCCCCCCGCCCCGCCCCGCGCCGCCCCGCCCAGCCTGGACCCAGGCAGCCTAAGAAGGGTTGTGGAGGCAAGGGGCCTCCAGCAGGCAGGGGCAGGCCCCGGGACCCCTGAGGAGGTATTCACACCAGACTAAAGTTTTGTTTTGGGTTTTTTTCCCCCCTTCCAGACCTCCACGTTTCACTTCTGGAAGGCCATCAGCTCCAACAGAGGGTTAGCAGGGCGAGCCCTCCAGGTGAGGAGAGTAGCCCCCCCTGATGCCACTCTCCAGCGACAGGCACCCAGGAATTTCCTCTGGAGATTCTCTGATAGGGACAGCAAAGCCCACGCATGACCCAAGGCAAGGAGGCCTCCCCCGGGAGGTCCAGGGTACGGCACCCACACCTCCTCCAGCCGGCTTGCCCCCCCTTCCCCCCTTCAGCCCCCTTCCCTTATCTCCTGGCTGCCTGCCCTCCCCGTCTGCCCAGGCCATGGCCCAGGCCCACCGTGCTCATGGCCATTACAAACACGGGGCCTCAGCCGGCCGGACTCCATGACATAAATGTTCATTCGTCTTTCATGAGTATTTTGCTCCCTGCCGAGGAAGAATGGTCCTGAATAGGACACAGGACACAGAGGCAGGAAAACCTCCAAGGTGGGCTACAGTGCACTGGCCCCTCTCGCAGATCCAAGGGGACTGGCCGGGCAGCTGAAGATCCAGCCTGGCCAGGAGGCCAGAGGCCCGAGTTAGATCCTATTCTGCCTCAAAGATTGGTGTGATCTAGGTTGGGAAGGTCGTTTACCTCCTGGAGTGGCAAGACCCTCGCTGTTAAGAGGGAGACCTATCCTTAAAGCTCCCGAAGTAAGATGGTCTGAGGTTTTTATAGGTCATCTTCAACCAGGAATGATGGGGGAATGGCAAGGATGGGGGGCTCCCGCTGCCGGGAACCCTCCCTGTGGGAAGCGTCATCTCCCATAAGACCAGGCCAACCCCGGCCCCGGCTCCTTCCATGGGTTCCTCCCTCAGGACCCCCAGTCTCCCCATAAAGCCACCCATGAACCCCCGAGCTCTTAGCCCCCCGGACTCAGCAGTGTGACTGCCCCCTCAACCTGGTAGCCAAGTCACCCAGCCCTCTTCCTTCTTCGGGGGTCCCCAACGTCTTCATCTGAAAAATGACAGCCAGTGGGACAAAGAGATCCCCCCACACTCCCTTCCCTGGTGCTACCCTTCCCTGGCAGGAAGGAGGGGAAAGGGCGAGGGCACAAAACCGGGGGCCCACGGGGCGAGGTGGCACTCGTGGGTCCAACATTCAGAGAGAAAGGAAACGGGTATGGGGCAGGGGCTGCGTTTCAGTGGCACCTGTTTTGGGTCTTTTGCAGAGCTGGCCCCTCCCCAGGTTTCAAGAGCTGCTTGAACACAACAGAGGGAATGTGGGCAAGGGGGGGCGGCGGGGAGGGGGGCCTGGGAGTCTGGACAAACTGGCACATACACGACAGATGTTTGCTCAGAAAAATACAGTAAAATCGTCATGCAAATATAACAGGAATCTGCTTTCTCACACCACTGGCTTTGCCTGCTTGCTGTTCTCAGTTTTGCCAATCTGGTGTGAGGAGGGGTTGGGGGGGGCAGGTTTCGGGAGTTGAGGGAGGTCTGCTCTGCATATCCATGCTCGCCCCCTCCTCTCTATTCCCCAGAAGAACAGTCCTTTCTTGGCAAATGTCACCCCCCAAATGAGCCCTGGGTTTGGTCTGTCCCCCAAGTGGGTGTAAGAGAGGTGCTCAGTTGAGCCCTAGCACCCCCCAGCAGTCCTCCCCCAGTCTCTACCCCGGGAAGGAAGGTCACTAGACCACCCCCCAACCCAGGAGATGGCACTAGCTTTCCTGGTCAGCAACCCCCCCACACACAGTACAGGTCTTAGTCCCACCCCAGTGCCCACCCTCACCCCACAGCCACACTCCCCAGATCTCAAGAAACCCAAGGGGGTGACAGGCCAGAGGCTGGGGGTCTCCGGCAGGGGTGTGGGGGGGAGCTGAGTGGGCTCCTCCCCATCCTGAGGTGGGTGGGGAGCCAAGGAGCACGTTGGCAGGTGGGCAAGGCTATAGGTGTCCCCATCCCCCACTGGCCCACGTCCTAATCAAAGGTGAAGGGCCCCTCAGCACCCTGACAGTGTGTTCAAGCCCCCACAGTCTCAGGACCCCAGATTTGCGCACCCCCCCAGACTCGACCCTGAAAGCCCCTAGCTGTTGAAAAAGGCTGCGGCCGCCTGGGCCTGCCCTCCCTTACCACCCTCTGCTGCCCACACTGAGAGAGAAACCCCAGGAGCCCAACAGTCCCAACTGCCAGGCCCTGGGTTGCCATGGCGACAGAAGCTGGCCAGGGAGAGGGAGGGGCCCTACGAACCTGCCTGCTTCCCCCCTACCCCCAGCAGGGGGGTGATGCTCACTGTTTGTGCTTTGTTCGATGTTGGATGGGGGTCAGCAAGGGGGGAAGCGGCCATCTCCATGGAAACATGGGAGCCCCTCTGGCCAGGGGGTGGGGCAAGGAGGGGCAGCCAAGAGGTGGTGGGTGAGTAAGCCTGGGAAAGCCCTCCTCCCCCTGGGCAGGCCGAGATGCTGCCCCAAGATCCCATGATGGGGGGTCAGGCAGGTGGGAGACCAGGATGTGGGGGGCCCAGGCAGGAAGACCCCCCCTTATACCCTGGCTCCCTACTGCTCCCAGGCATCACAGTTCACTGCTGCCCTCTGGGATGAGTAGGGGTCCTAGAGGCCCAGAGAGGCTAGGGGGCTGGGGCAAGGCGGCCTGCACCTGAGAGGCGGTGGGAGCAGGCCCACCTGCTCTCTCCTCAGACCCCAGAAGCAGCTCCCAGGCTACTTGGAAGACACTTGAAGGGGGCTGGTGGAACGGCCCCGTGCCTCTGCTCCTCTCTTGCAAGCAAGACCTCCCGTCTCTCCTGGGTGCTGGCGTTGGGGTGGGGGGCGGCGAACGACCCCCAGCGTGATGAATCACAGCTCCACGCTCGGGGGCGTGGCCATGGGGCTTTCTAGAAAGGAAAAGCACCTGCCTGATTTCTCAAGTCCCTCAGCCCCAGGAGACCCACAGCTCTGGAATGGGGTGGCGGGCGATGGGTGGGGGGGATAGCACTGGCCTGGGAAGTTGGGAAACTGCCTAACCTGCCACGTGGCCCTGGAGTGATCACCTCCTTTCTCTGGGCCTCAGTTTCCCCAGCCATAAAAGAAAGGAAATGAGGCCCAATGTCTGCCTGGTGCTAAATCTCCAAGTGACCTGTCCCCAGAGTGGGGTTGGGGGAGGACCCTCTCTCTGCCCCACACTCCTCTGCCTAGTCCCAGAGCCCCAGACCCCACACCCCCTTCTGGCTTCCCAGCCTGCGCCCCGCCCCCCCAGCCCCCCCCAACCCCCCCGCACACCCCAGCAGAGTCCCTGGGCAGCACAGTAAAGACGACTGGTTTCGGTATCAGTGTGTAAACTTTAAGGAGAACGTGTCTTTGTTTTCCTGTCCGTTGTTGTCGGGTGGTGGCTGTTCACAGTCAGGTGGTGGTCAGGTGTGTGCATGGGTGCGTGCGTGCGGGTGTGCGTGTGCGTCCGCTCCTCGGCCGCCGCCCCCCGGCGCCGCCCCCTCCCCCTGCCCGGCCGCCGGGCCCTTCCCTGGGGCGGGGGGCGGGGGGCGGGGGGGGGATGCCCCCAGCCCTCCCCCGCTCTGGCCTCACCGGGAAGGAGAGGGTCACAGCTTCTGCTGGGCCGAGACCCCCTTCCAGTAATCGAGGATGTCGTGCAGGTCCTCGTCCTTGGCGAACTGGACCTTCTTGCGCAGGGCGTGGCCGGCAGCCATGTACACCTCCTCCCGGTGGTGCTTCTTGTAGGGCCGGAAGCGCTCCCAGATCTTGTGCGTGCTCTCGGATGAGTACTCAGGGCTGGACGAGTAACCTGAGTAGTAGTGTCTGGGCGAGAGCTGCGAGTAGGTGGAGTCCCGCTTGGAGCGGGTCAGCGGCTTGAGGAGGGACGCGCGCTGGCTCAGGCTGTCGGCGCCGTCCTCGTAGTACAGGGCGGGGAAGCTGTGCCGGTGCTCGCTGCAGTGGTAGGCGGGCTGCACCTCCAGGTGGTGCACGCCGCCGCCGCCGCCGCCGCCCGCCGGCACCAGCGGCAGCCGGTCCAGCGGGCTGTTGAGGGGGCTGCCCTTCTCGATGTACTTGGAGTCGCCCTTGGCCAGCCCCGCGGCAGCCGGGTGGTCGGACACGTCCAGGCTGAAGACCTTGGCGCTCTTGATGGAGCCGCTGGACGACACGCTGCAGGTCTTGCGGGCCACGGCGGCGTCGGCGCTCAGCTGGCGCTGGAGGGGGTGGTGGGAGCTCTCCTTGTAGGGGGGTGAGAGGAAGCTGGGGCGCTCCAGCGCCCCCGGGGCGGCGGCTGAGGAGGCGGCGGCGGCCGCGGGGAGGGACTGGCACTCGAAGGCCAGCTCGGGGTCCCCGCTGCCGCCACCCCCCCCAAGGAAGGAGGCCGAGTCCAGCTTGAGGGCATCGATGCAATTGTTAATGATCTGGTTGACCTTGTCCACCTCCTTGGCGATGGTGGAGATCTCAGCGGCCGAGCCCTGGCCGTTCTCCAGGTCCGGGAGGTCATCCTCCGGCCGGGCCAGGCCATCCCCGCCCGCGCCCGTGCGCACCTCGATATAGTTGCCCTTGGTGGCCACCTTGGGTGTGTCCAGCCCGGCCTCCAACCCCTTGGAGGTGGGCAGCTTCTCCCCGATCATGGAGGGGATGGAGGACATGCAGGACACGGGCAGCACGGGGGGTTCCCCCAGCTTCTGGGCGGCGTGGACCACAGAGCCGGCATCCACGTCCGCGCCATAGCGCATCTCCAGAATGGTTTTCTTGACCTTGACGGACTTCTGCTTCTCCTCCTGCACGCGCCGCTTACGCAAGCAGTAGTAGACCGCGCCCAGCACGACAACCATGCCGAAGAGGCAGCCCAGGATGGTCATGATGTAGTGGGTGGTGGTGGAGGTGCTGGGCGCCAGGTCGCCAGGGACGGGGTCCCGCGTGGTGAAGGTCAGGCAGGTGTGGTTGAAGCGGCGGCTGTTGCGCAGCGAGGTCACACAGAAGGTGTACTCGGTGTGCGCCCGCAGCTTGTCCAGTGTGACGATCTCCTTCTTGTTCTTGAGCGTCATGACGTCGGAGAAGTAGCTGTTGTTGTACTGGACCAGGACGTACATCTTGCTGTAGGGGTGCGGGATGATGACCACCAGGGTGGCCGAGGTGAAGGTGACGTGGTGCAGCTTGATGGCGGGCCCCGCCGACGCATCTGTGGTGGACGAGGCCGGCGGCTCCACCGAGAGGATCTCGTCGGGGTTGAAGCCCGAGTTCTCGTCGGGCTCCCGCTGGGCGTCGGTGGAATAGGGCGTAGGGTGGCTGGCGGGCCGGGCGGGCAGCGAGCCATTGCGGCACTTGGCCTGGAGCACGGTGATGGCGTTGAGGCTGTGGTAGGGCCGGGGCACCAGCAGCGGGTAGCCGGCGAACTCACGCGGGGACTCGCACTGCAGGCGGTCGTAGTTCTTGGTGACGTTGTTGAAGACCACCAGCCAGGCCAGGAAGCCGAAGAGGTCGCACTCACAGTTGAAGGGGTTGCCGGCCAGCTCGCACACCATGAGGCTGGCCAGGCTGGCGAAGGTGGCGCCATCCAGGCGGCTGAGGCGGTTGGAGGACAGGTCGATGCTGATGAGGCTCGGGCACTCGGAGAAGGCGGCGGGCGTCACCACCTCGATGAGGTTGTGCTGCACGAAGAGGAACTGCAGGCGGCCCATGCCGCGCAGCATGCCCTCGGTCAGGTTGCTGAGCTTGTTGTAGCCCAGCTGCAGCACCTGCAGGCTCGACTGGCCCAGGAAGGCGCCGTCCTCGATGTAAGAGATCTCGTTCTTGGTGAGGTTGAGGTCGGTGAGGTTCCCGAAGCGGTTGAGCGAGGAGTAGAGCACAGCCTTGAGCTTGTTCTCGTTGAGCCGCAGGTCGTGCACAGTGCTGTTGATGTGCTGCGGGATGGTCTCGTAGGGCGGCTGGTTCTGGCTGCAGATGGCCAGCCACACGTACCCCTTGTCGCCCTCGATGAGCCAGCAGTCGGCGCGCACAGCACCGGGCCGGCACACACACAGCAGGGCGGCGGCGCACAGCCCCAGGCGCAGCATGGCGCCGGCCGCGGCCCCCCCCCCCGCCCGGGGAAGGCCGGGCTTCGGAGGGGCAGGGGGGCCGGGGCGTGGGGGGACCTAGCAGCAGGAGGCTGGGGCTGGCGGCACAGTCCTCCCTGGGGCCGCCACCATCTTGGGGGCGACCCCCAGCACAGGGGCCCCGGGAGAAGCAGACACAGCCGGTGCCAACTGCGGGGGGTGGGGGGGGTCCTCCGGGGCGCTAGCGGCAGGCGTGGGCCACCGGGACCGGGACACACACCGGAACACACCCCCACTGCCTGTTTCTGGGAAGGTGCACAGGCTCTCCGAGACTCGACTTCCTCTCCCTCCTCCTCCTCCTCCTCTTCCTCCTCCTCCGGTTCTGGGCTCAGAACTTCAGACGATTCCCACGATTCCCACGGGAGGCTGCAGAGCGAAGCTCCGAGGAGGGAGCGCGAGAGATGGGGCAGGAAGGAAGAGACCCATCTGTCACCTGGCTCCTGAAAGGCAGCACCGAGAGGGGATGACAGATCAGTGAAAGCTCAGAGCAGCCCCACTAAAGCTCCAGCTCGGGCCCCTGTCCCCTCACTACCCCCTCCCACTGGGGGTCCTGGTGCCAGCAGCACGCTGGGGTCCCTGTTACGTAAAAGAAGGGAGGGTGGTGGGTGGCGAGAGGGGGGGGCCAAGAGGTCGGGAAGGAAGGAGACGGAAGAAACAAGGAGTAGGGGCAGGGGGACAGAATCTGAGGACGGTGGGCAGAGATGGGAGACTGGACAGTGACAGGTCGGGTGCGCGTGCATGTGTGCACACAACACACACACACACACACACACACACACACACACTCCCCAGCACTCCTGTCCACACTCGTCCACCTGCCGGCACAAAGACCCACATGCCCTCCCATGAGCCGGAACACCGCAGCGTGCCCACGGACAGTCTTCTGTTGGACAAATGGGCCCGTATACACATGACCATGTAGCAAGGCAGGCACCTTCCAATCCAGGAAAAGAATTAAGAAGCCCAGTAAAATGCCTCCTCCCCTCCATGCCCAAAGATAAATAATTCATTTGTTGTGTAACCGCTCTTGTTCCAAAAATAATTCCCTTGTCTCAGCTTCCATGGGGGAGGGGGAGCAAAGCAGCAAGGCTGTGAGCCCCCCTAAGCCGGGGGTCTCCCGCAGGGGGAGGTCATGGGGAGAACTCCTTCTACAAGCGGGAGCAGAGCCACGGGAGAGAGGGCGAGTCTGGGAAGCCAGACACATGCCCCAATATCACTTCCCCAAAGTGTTTTCCATTAGAGGGCCTCGATCCTGTAGTCCAGGCCTCAGGCAGGCGGAAAAGCTGGCGGCATCCCAAAGAGTGTCGCCGAAGCCCCGCATCCCCTCTGTGGCTGGGGAGTCAGAGGTCCAGAGGGGGGCAGGGACTTGCCCCTAGTCACACAGCACAGCCTGGGCCAGGATCAAGGCTCCCAGGCACCAGGAGTCAGGAGGCCTGGAGCCCCTTCCATGCAGCCCAATTAGCCAGAGGGAGCGAAGCGTCTCTGCGTGTGCTGTCATATGGTAAGTGGGGACCAGGTCCCTGCCCAGCCGTCTGATGGGGAAGAAGTATGGTGAGCCACACTGCCCACGCCCGAGATGGAGAAGAGCAGTGTTGGTGGCACAGGGCTCATAGCCAGCACACCCTCACCTTCCAGGTTGGGGACTGAGCCCCGGACCAGGGGATACTTGCCCCAATCACCCAGCAAGCCAGGCAGCAAGCTCCAGTGCCCACGCAAGGCTCTCTCGATTGGCAGGAAGAGCCCAGTGCGCCCTCCCCTCGCCCAGGGCAGTGGCCAGGGGTATGAAGACTGGGCCAGAGAAATCCACCCTTGGACAAAGAAAGCCCGAGACCGTTCACAAGAGCCACCTCTACCTCATGCTCCTCCTCCTGGGAAACTCCAGGAGAGAGAGTGCGTTGAGATGGGGAAAAAAAAAAAAAAAAAGAACCGTATTAAACCTTTGCTGTTAAAGCAAAAGCAATTTACAGCCCTGAGCCCCAGAGGGCTGAACAGAGGAAAGGGAAGCAGGGAGGGAAACAGCCCCAAAGAAGTCCAGGCAGCAGTTTCTGTTGAGGAGGTGGCAGGTGAACAGGGCATTCGATGACCTCTCGGAGTAAAGGCGGACACAGCGACAGAAGCTGTGATGATCAGGACCTCTTAGGTGAGGCAGACTCACACCTCCCAGTCCCCTGCAGGGCTGGTCTGGGCTGAGGGGTGGGACAGGGATTGAGGGGGTGGGGGGAACGATGAGGGGGGCACAAAGCAGGCAGGGACGCTCCCATCTGGCATGGCTGCTGGCTCCTTAGGGCCTCAGTTTCCTCCCCTGCCACAGGCCACAAGGTTGTACTGGAGGAGGCTGAGGGGCCAAGCTCTCCCTGTCAGAGAGCCCCCTGTCTGCACCCCACCCCTCCGGCTGGGAACGTCTGGGGACCACATTTGTATGCAGGTACACGTGCAGGTGCGTGCTGGCTCAGAACGCCAGCACAGGGGTGTGCAAGCAGACGCATTCAAGTAGACGGATGTGCAGGCGGCAGTGTGTGCACACACGCGCCCAAGCAAGCACCCAGGACACGTGCACACGTAGCCCCCAACGGGAGTGTTCTTGGGTGAAGGTGAACTCACTTGTGTGTGGAGTGTGGGAAGGGGTGCGTGTAGGGGCATTTTGGGGACATGGGCAAATACCTGCTTATGCGTCAACATGTTTCAGCACATGTGTTCCACACGTAGATGTATGTGTGCACATGTGCAACTTCAGCCATACAGAGCGCCCCCCCACCGCCGTTCCCCACCCATCATCTTCAGATCTGAGCTGTTCAAGCCAGCACCCCCAGCCAGGCTCAGGGGGTGCAGGGCAAAGCTGACCTGGCTGGAGCCTCTGGAAATCCAAGGCCATGCTGAGGGGATGTAAAGAGGCGGGGCGGGGGGGGGGGGGTTGGTGGCAGGGAGGGGACTAGGAGAAGGGTTCCAGGCTTAGGGACCGGGGCTACTCCTATCTCGCCTC
This sequence comes from Callorhinus ursinus, assembly GCF_003265705.2. Classification (NCBI taxonomy): domain Eukaryota; kingdom Metazoa; phylum Chordata; class Mammalia; order Carnivora; family Otariidae; genus Callorhinus; species Callorhinus ursinus. Next base: position 10,389,462 of record NW_027397110.1, on the reverse strand, counting down.
TTCCCTCCCCAGTCTAGGGGAGACAGAAGCCCCCACCCAGCTACTCTGAGCTCTGTGCAGCTGAGCCCTCAAGGTGACCCTGCCCGTTGCCCTCTCTCCTGCTCCTCTTGGTCTCCAGGATGTGGCCTGGGCCAGGGCCCAGCCCCCCTCACCCTCCCACCCCTCCCATGACTCAGACCAAAGGGGAGGAGGCTCCCCATCACCCCTTCCCGTGTGTGCGTCAGCCACTTGGTCCCGGTCCCTGGGCTGCCTGCCCACCACCCCTCCAGGCCTGAGAGCAGCACTTGGCCTCCCGCCCGGCTGCACACCCACTCAAGGTGTGGGGGAGGGCTGCTGGCTCCCACCTGGGGCTGGGGGCCCGCATGGTCCTGGTGATCCCCCAGCACACATGCTAGCAGGAGGAGCAGGGCCCTACCCCCCACTCCTGGGGCGGGCGGGGGGGGGAGATGGCAGAGGGAAAGGAAGGAGTGAGGGAGCTGCAAACAGGAGGCCAACACTGAGCAGGACAGGAAAGCAAAATATGGAGACAGCCAAGCCGGGAAAGACAGAGGATGGAGATGAATGGAGAGTGAGCATCTGAGACAGGAACCGATCCGCAGAGAAGCTCAGGGAGATGATGGAGGGCACGGAGCCTGCTGCCCACCCAGCTGGGGCCGAAATGCAGCGGGTGACCAGCTCGGAGGGAGAGGCAAGCAGCCGGAAGCAGAGACCTTTGCTGTCCTGCGCCAGGGGTGTTAAACCTGGGGGAGCCTGGCCCAGCCTCCCCTCCCCCACCCACGCACTGGGCCTGCACCACCCCCGCCCGGGGGGGCACACAGGTGTGGCAGGAACAAGGGACCTCTGGCCGGAGCAGGGGCAGGCCCCCCTCTCTACTGCCAGCACAGAAAAGGAACGTGGCAAAGTTGGGGGGTGCAGCGTACCACAGAGGGATCTTGGGGTGGGCCCCCAGTCTAGCTGGGGCTCCCGATGGCTCCTGTCATGGGGACACCCTTGGATGGTGAGGAGGAAGGAGGGTCAGCAAGCCCTGCCAGGTCTGAGGGGCACAGCTCAGGTGGGGTCTCAGTCTGGAGCCACAAAATGTGAGTCACTCTCAACAAATTCCACCCCCACCCTGTCTCTGGGCCTCAGCAACCCTCCCCCAGAAGCCACTGGTTGATCCAGCTGTTTTCTGCGCCCTTCTCCTCCAGGTGCCACGAGGCTCGGGGCGCCTCCATGGAATCCGAAGCCAAGAGCTTCAGAGCTGGAAGGACGAGGGGCCCTTGCTCAACCCAGTCCCAGCCTTTCCCAGAGGGGAAGCGGACGCCAGGACCCGGGAAGGGTCGCATGCCGCTGGTGGCAGGTCAGGCTCCGGCCCAGGGTGGCAATGGCGGATCTCGATCTGCCAACCTCGCATGCCTTCTGGGAGCTTACTGCCCCCCTCAGCTAACCCGGGACACTGCTCAGATGCATAGCATATTGTCTGGCACAGGGTGAGGTCTGCGGCTGAGCGGGGTGGGCCGGAGACGGGGGAGCCATGGTCAGCAGGGAAGGCGAGACACAGGCCTGGCCAGCTCTGAACCTGTTTCTCCACCTGCAGGGCATGGTGAGTGCCACCTAGCTATCTCCCAGGGCTCCCCTGACACCCCAGGCCGTGGTGGAGACAAATATACCGTACAGGGCAGGAGGCTCCCGTGGGGACACTGGTGGAGGGGACGTTGGTGGGAGCTGGGGGACAGGTGGGGGAAGGGGTGCGGTCCACGTTCCCACTTCCCAGGAGCAGGGACGTGAGGGTTGACTGGGGAAGATCTCATTTGCAGCAGCTGATAAGCCCTGGCCTGGGCTCTTCCCTGGGCCAGGTTGGCCAAGGTCCCCTGAGGTGCCATTGTCACTGTCTGGGTCAATGCCATTATCCAGGATTAGGAGGACTGAGGACTCCTGGGACCCAGCCAGCACTCATGGGGCAGGCAGCCACCTCACCTCTGTCTGCTGAAAGACAGCACCAGGCCAGGGGTCCCAGAGATGGGCTACTACCCCTCTGCCCTCTGGGACAAAGCCTGCCACCTCTGGGGGCTGGACACTGAATCTTGTCGCTGCCTCCACCTCACCAGGGTTCCCCGGGGCAGGCCACTCTGGGCCTCAGTTCCTCGTCTGTAAAATGGGATAATTACACCTTCACCACGGAACTACCGTTTGGTAGGTAAACCATTTGGATTTCAGGTAAAATGAGCCCCAGCTGCAGGGCAGAGAGTAAGAAGTACAGATGCTGAAGGCAAAGGATCCTGGGATTGAATGCTGAGCTGTGCGACATACGGCACATTAATTAACCTCTCTGGGCTTCTGTCTCCTCTCCTGTAAGATAGTCATAACTATCCCTTTGACCTACATTGTACAGTCCTTGAATCTTACAGCAATCCTGCATGACTGGTGCTATTAGCTTCCTTTTACAGATGAGAAAACTGACGCTCTCTCTTCCCCAGCTTCCTCTAAAGAGCTGGGCCCATGGCAGGGACTGGACATGCAGGGGCTGCCCAGGGGCTTTCCTACCCCTTGTGTAGGCACCTTCCTCCCTATCAGGAAAGTGTCCACAAGCTGAGAGAAACTTCAATTTCTCCATCATTATGAAGTACTTATTCCAGGCCAGCTATGCTCCTCAAACCCCCCAGGCACATTCCTACCTCAGGGCCTTTGCACATGCTATTCTCACTGCCTAGAATGCTCCTCCAATGGTCTGCACAGGCCACTACTCCGCTTCATTCAGGTCTCTACTCAACTGCTCCCCTTAAGCCCACCTTCCCTGACACCAAATCTGAGATAACTCACTGGTCACTCAAACCTGGCTTTGGTCCCTTCAGGGCACTCAACAATACCAGACATCATTTAGTTCTTTATTATCAGCCGCCCTCCCCACTCCCACCCCCATCATGAAATCAAAGCAGGCTTTATTTTGTTCACAACTATAATTAACCTCCATGCCTGGAACAAGGTCAGACATGCAGCAGGTGCTCAGAACACAATGTGTGAAATGAGCGCTCTGGGCTAGGGATGGGGACGGAGGGCAGAGGGAGATCCTGGGGTCCCTGACTCCACTGAGTCAGGATGTTACATATCGGAGGGAGGGACCCCACTGATGGGGTGCTCATCGGGTACAGGAAATGCACTGAGCCTTCCTGTTAGCCTCATGACTCCCCTTATGCTTCTCATTTATAGATGAGGAAACAGGCTCAGAGAGGGGCAGTGATCTGCCTAAGACCACACAGCGGGGAACCTGGGCCTGCCTGAGCTCTTAGAACTACCAGACTTTCTGGAATTCCTGCAGAGGTAACATTGCCCAACTTGCATACCCCTCGTGACAGGGATCTCAGTGCCCATCTTGAGGCTATTTATACCCTTCTTGAACAGCTCTGATTGTTATAAATTTCTTCTAATATTACAGAGCCCACTCTGACTCCTTGTACCTCTGTTCATTGGTGCAAGTGCTCTCTGGAGCCACTGAGAATGAGGCCAATAGCCACCCCCCCTTAAAGGGCCCACCAAAATTTCTCATCAGTTACCTCACTCCCCTACAATCGCTTCTCCAGGCTACACAGCCTCACGTCCTCTACTCCTCTTGCTCCGCCATGGTTTCAAGTCCCCAGCTCTTTGGTCCAGCTGCCCCAGGTCATGCTTGCTGTCAAGGTCCCCCCCTAAAATGTGTCACCTGGAGCCCAGCAACCTGCCAACATGGTCTGAGCCACTATGGGCACCAGGGCCCTCTGCCTCCCTTGCTCTGGCACCACACTTCTGTTAGAGCAACGGGAGTGTGCATACCAGCGTTGTGTCCTCACCTCGTCCTAGATGTCAGCCAAACCCCCGGGCCCCTTCACACATCCCGCCGGGGAGCCCCAGTGCCCTGCCCGTCCTCAGGCAGCGCTGGACAGTAGGAGTCTGGGCTGCGCCCGAGGTGCCCGGCTCCGTCCACCCCCATTCAATCGTGTCCCGTTAGGCTCAGCCTGCGGGCAGGTGCTCCGCATCTTGGGGGAGCTGCTTCTGCCCCGTGATACCTCTGGCACCCACTCCCGGCTCTGTGCCATCCAGGGCTGGGCGGGCAGACCACGGCTGCCTCCGTATCTGTGTCATGGGGGGCACGGGGAGCAGGCTGGCTGCTCACCCCTGGGGACCAGCTGCACGCTCACCCGCATTCCTGACTCACCGGCACGTATTCACCGCACACCTACTAGGGGCCTGGCACCGAAGCAGACACATGCCCTGCCTTCACCGAGCTTCCAGCTTACCTAGAAGGGCTTAATGAGAACGCCACAACACTATACGGGCAGCAAGGACTGAGAGCTACCGGGGCGGGCGGGGCGGGGGGGGGGGGGCGTTTAATTGGGTTTGTACGGCCTCAACGTTACAAGTACTGGCCTCCAAGCCCAGCACCCTGGGCCAGGGAGGGGGCTCAGGCTCACATGCAGGGTTCTCGGCTGTCACAACACACTGCCCGCTTGCTCACCGTGTGACCGTGGCCAGGTCAGCACCTTACCCCTCTGGGCCTCAGTTTCCTCGTCTGTGCAGGGGGAGAATAGCTGTGCACTGGTGTCTCTCTGGTTTAGCAGGACCCCCCACCCAAAGCCCTCTGTAAACTGCCCACCGAGTCATCGCCCATGAACCCAACTGCTCCCGGGGCTGTCGCATCCGTCATTAGCACCTGCGCCATGTCCAGGCCTCGGCGGAAGGAGATAAGCAGGAAGATGCAAAGGTTTTTACCAAAAGGCTTTGGTCTTGAAAAACTACCCAGCAGCTGACCAGAGAGACCCGACACCGGTTCTGAGGAGAGCTCTTCACAGATGGCCCAGCTTACACGGCCCACTCTTTGGCACCCACTTCCCAGTCCCGAGCAGCCCAGCACCCACCCCACCCACCGCCAGGCACTGGGGGGAGCATGTGATGCTCCTGCCCAAAGCCAAGGGTGACCTGTATTATAAAAGTTCGCCTCCTAGGCCCACCCCAAGGGTTATCTCTGGCTTTCCCAAAATCCTCCAGGCTATTCAGAGGACTGCCTTCCCCAGCTGACCCCTGCCTCCTCGAACTGATTCCTGCCCTCCCCTGACATACCCACCTGCGCCCTGCCCCCCACCTCCCCCCCCCCCCCCCTCGTCCCCCCCCCCCCCCCACCTGGTCCCTGCTGGCCTCTTGGCCTTGGCTCCAGCAAACCCCAGGCCCCGCTCAGCTGCAACCCCGGGTGCTACTCACCAGTCTCCACTGGACCCGCTCTTTCACCAGTGCCTGCACACGCGCGGCTGCCTCTGCCTGCATGGCCTCCATTCATTCATTCAATAAACATTTATGGAGCACCTACTATGTACCAGGCACCGGCTAGGCCTGCCCTCCCAGCTCTGCCTCCTCGGCCTGCTCCTCCTCCAGGGCCCCAAGGGGTGAACATTCCCTGCCTTCCAACACCCTCAGGGCGCGGTCCCAGGGCGGGGTGACGCATCAGGAGCCCACTGGAAGAAGGGGAGTCTCCCGTGGCACCGAGTGCGGCCCGCTGGGAAGCAGCCTGGCGGGGGAGGGATGGGCAGCCTGGGGCAAGGCGGAAACAGAGTCCTGGCTCCTTCCCGGGCTGGGCCTAAGCACCTCTCATGTTAGCTCACTTATCCTCGGCACAACCTTAGAAGCCAGTACCGTTATCATTCCCACTTTACAGAGGAGGAAACAGAGGTCTCACGACTCCTACACAGTGGCTTTGACCCTCCATGGCACCAGGCTCTGGGTCAAGAGATGCTGTGGGATCCTGTTTCATCTGGACAGTGCTTTAAAAACACTTTTTGAAATTAGTTGCCAATACTGAAAACTCGGGGCTACTTCATTTCAAAAATCCCCATTTCTGGAATCCACGGAACAACCTAGAAGGCCTGGTTGCCTGGAATCTGCAGCCCTGCAAGGACAGACCAAACGCCCACCCTCCTCCCTGCCTCTCTAGCTGAGGTTGCCCGCTGACCCTGGAGCACTGGAGATTATGAGACCAGCCACAGAGGGAACCTCGGCATGGGAACAGTGAGAATCCCAGCCTTGGGGCGGGGGGATCCCAGAGCCTCCTGGTCTGGGGCCCGAGAGTTCTCTACCTACCTACAATCCCTTGGTCCTAAAAGTCGACTTAGTCTTGGTCTCCGTGAGTCCCCAGTCCTAGAGGACTTGAAGTGCCCTGACCCAACAGCAAACCCCCCACTTAGCTCCAAGCAGGCCCACTGGGGTGGGGACCCCAAACCAGGGGAGCACCCATATAATCTCCCAGATGTGCTTGTCATCCTAGGGGACCAGCTCTCCAATGATGCTGCCTGGGTTCCTGGGTCAGGTTTGGGGTTCCTGTTGAGGTTTGACGTTTATTCGCTCCAAACACAATTCCTACCCCATAAAACACTGCCAGGCAAGGCTGCTGTGGACAGACACCAGGAGGCCCGAGGCCTCGGCTGCAGAAGCCACATCCTGGGGACAGCTTTAAGATCACCCCCAGAGTAGGGCCTGCAGCAAAGGGCTCTGGAGTTTCTGGAATGGCCCCTTGCTCCCACCCCTCTCCCCACCCCGACTTCGAGTTCCCCTCACTCTGCTCACCTGGGACTGCTGCCCACCCGCCGACTGCCTGTCGCAGACCCCAGCACCCAGGGCCTGTAGCCAGCCAGGGGCGCAGCCCCTCCCAACTGTGAGGCGGGCAGAGGCAAGGGGTCCCTCTCCTGGCCCTGGGACTAGCTTCTCTGGAGCGGGTGGGGGAGCACCCAGGGGCCTGCAGCTGTGGCATCGGAGAACAAGGATGCTCTGTCCATGCTGGAAAAGCCCCGGAAATGCCGGGGGGGGGGGCACCCCATGACTGCTGGCTGTGCAGAAACCATGGCCCAGGGCGCGTGGCCACCAAGCCACCCTCCAACGGCATGGGTCTGTCATCTTGGGGGTCTCTGATGATGAGGCTGAGCCTCAAGAGTCCTATACCTTGCTACAATTCCTTGGTCCTGAAACTCAAGGGCAAGCCACGGAGAACAGTGCCCCCTCATGTCCTCCTGGAAGGGCGGGCCACATTCAGCTCGGATCCGGGCTCTGCCACAGAACCCACAGCATGCCCTCTGAGTCTGTCTCCTCCTCTGTAAAATGAGACTAGAAGGGCACTACCTCAGAGGGTGGTGAGAGAACAGCTACAGAGCAGAGTCTGGCCCATAGTAAGTGCTCAATAAAGTCAGCTGCCGTTGGTATGGTTATGGTGGCCTGGCTGGGGGGTGGGGGGTGGGGGGTGGGGGAGGAGACACAGTGCCCAGCACACAGCGGGTCCTCACCACCCACTGCCCTACCGATGGCAGCCGGGACGGGAGGAGGCCTGGCCCCCCAACAGTGTCTTCCTCTCAGTCTCAAGGGCAACACACCCCTCTTTGCCTGCCCCTGTCCCCCCCCCCCGCTCACAGGCCCAGCCCCCCAAAGGCCTGCACCCACCCCCGCCTTCTGCCTGCTCCCCAGCCTCGGTTTCTCTCCCATTGCCTAAGCACAATGGCTGTTATAATTAACGGATTATCTCAGTGGGACAGCTGTGGTCCTTTGAAAATTGGGTTGAATAACAAGATCCTGGCGTATGGTAATTTCTTTTCATCTCCTGCTCCTGCTTTCTCTCTCCCTCACTTCAGCCTTGTTATGCATGCAAATGCTCTTCCCTTTTCCTCCTTCCCAGACACCTTCCTCCTCGGGATGGCATGGCCAGGGGACCGACTAGGTTCTGCTTGCTGGTCAAAGACTTGTGGGAACTGACCCTCCTGGGCCCCTCCCGTGGGCCTGGCACTGGGCAAAGGGCCTGACACATGTGACTTCTGCCCTCCCTCTCCGGGGCAGGGCAACCCGGAGTCCCTACACCTCACTTCTCCTACCTCCCGTGCCCTCCCCCTTGGGCTCCTCTGCAGTGGCCTCCCCTGGGGTCCAGGTCCTGGCCCTCGGCAGCCCCCCAAGCCTGCTCCCCGCCCCCACCCAGCATCTTGGCCCCTCCCAAGGCTTCTGTTATCCCTTAGGTGCTGACCAGGCCCAACCACCCCCAACCCAATGCCCACCCACTCCCCACTCCTGCTTCTGCCCTGAGCCAGCCAGAAGCCCGCAGCGGCCCAGCCCCTCCACACCTGGAAGGCCAGGTGCACTGGCTGCCTCCGCCTCCTTCCTGGCCCAAAATGAATTTCTCAACCAGCATCCTCACTGGTCTGTCTCCAATCTCATGGCCTTCTTCAACCCATCCTCCACCCGGCAAGAGGACGAGCCTCCTGAAGGATAAATCTGAGTGTGGCACTCCCCTCCTCAAAAGTCTTCAGTGGGTCCCTACTGATCTGGTAAGATTCCAACAGCAGACCTCGGAAGCCAGCCCCTGGGGTCCTGCGGAGCCGGTTCCTGCTCCCTCCTGCCCTCCTGCCTCCTCAGCCAAGTAAACCAGTCTGGTTAGGGTCCCTCCTGTGGGATCCGCAGCCCCCAGGGTTTTCTCCATTACCACCAGAATCGGAACTATCCTTTTGACTCCTGGACTGAGTTTTCTGAGGGAAGGCCAGATTCTCCATTAAAGCCCAGCACCGGGCACCCAGTAGGTGTTCAATAAATATCTATTAATGACTGAATGAAGGAGGCCTACTCTCTCCCTTTATAGATAAGGACACCGAGGCTCAGAGTAATTAACGACTTGCTCAAGATCACACCGTTTGTGCAAGACGAAAACCAGGATTTGAACCCAGGTCTGGACTCCAATGCCAGTCTTTTCCACTTCCTGGAGAGGGCTGGAGGGGTCACTTTCTGCACGGATCTCAGGGAAACTGAATCTCCCTCCAGCCTCAGCTGGACGATAGGAGATGGGGCTCCCTGCTCAGGCTGTCACTTCCTTGAGTTTGACTTTCAACTAGCCCCAGGACTCCCAGGGCCTCAGCCTGCTCATCTGTAAAGTGGGAAGGAACCCTGCCTCACCCCCATCTCAGAGGGTGGCTGCAGGGGGCAGAAACTCTGGTCTTGGAGAATGCCCATCCTGCTAATAACATCTGGGGGTCTTCCCGCCCTCACGTCAAACCCGACTGTGTTGCCCCTGGCAGGCACTTCTCAGAGCTTGGGGGGCGGGGGTCCTAGGATGGGAGATGTCACATGGGACAGAGAAATTCCTCAGGGAGAGCCCATGAGAGAAATGCAGGGGGTTTGGGGGATCAGATCAGGACACTGGGCGAGAAGCTTCCCTCTCTCAGCCTCATCTGTGAATTGGGCCCATGAATGCCCACTTCATAGGGTTGCAAAGGGGACTAACATGCAAAGTGCCCAGCACGGTGCGGACGCTGCCGTGGCCACAAGGTTCTATGGAAACGTGATCCTGAAGTGTACCCCTGGGGGACAGGAGGGGAGAAGGGGCAGGACAAAGCAGGACCATTTGCTCCTGACTCTCCACCCTCAACAGCCCACAGAATAGAGCTCACACCCCAACATGTCGCCCTTGGGCCCCTCCCCCGCCCAGCTCATACCCCATGACATCCCTTCAGAACCTGGGCAGCTGTGGGGATGCCCATCTACATGTCCTCTGGGCCTTTGCTCATGCTGTTCCTGAGCCTGGGGTGCCATTCCCACCCTTCCCCACCCCTTGTAGCCCAGACCTCATGCCTCTTCCACCCAAAAGCCTTCAGATTTCCTCTGTGCAGGGAGAGTAGTGATCTCCCTGCCCTGCCCCCATCCCTTGATTCCATCCCATGGAATCCTGGAAGGATCCTAGAGATTGTCTCACCGCACCTCACCTCCCCCCCCCCCCCCCCCCCCCCCCCCGCTTTACAGACAAGGGACTATAAACTGAGGCACAGACAAGGGACAGCAGCTCTCCAGGGATGCACTTGAACCCAGGTATCTCTGCAGCTTCCAGCCCTGCGTGCGGCCTCTCTCCTGGTGCCGAGCCGTTCAGCCCTTGCCAGTCTTCTCCGAGCCCCGCCCCCCCAGCCCAGAGCTACCTGAGGACGGGACCCCATCTTTCTCTCTGCTCCCCGACCCCAGTGCCCAGCCTAAGGCCTGGCGCATAGTAGGCACTCAGTAAATGTCTGTTGAATTGAATTGCGCTCAGGGCGGCCAGTCGTCTCTGCTCTGTAAGAAAAGCATAGAGTTAGTGGAGCTGTCCCCCGTGGCAACGGGGGTGGGAACCAAGCTGGTGGGGTGAGGAGTCCAGCCTGCCCCGAGGACCCCACGGGCCCTGAGAAGCAGAGGGGGGCTGGGAAGCTAGAACATTCGGGCTTAGAGGAGTCCAAATTGTGCCCCAATAGGCAGCACGGCCCTGACAAAATCAGGCCACCCCGGGGCCTCAGTGGCTTCAGCTGTCCAACGGAGAGGACACTCCTGTCCCCTCCAGGTTCCGAGGACCGTGTGGGACGAGGAACAGAAGAGACGGGAGGAGCGTAAACACTGACTCCCAGCTCACAAGCATCGAGTGCTCTGTGCCTGACACGCAAAGCTGGGTGAGACTTAAGCCCAATTCTACAGATGGGGAGACTGAGGCTCAGAGGGGGGTGCCTTGCCCGAGGCCACGCGGCCCATGCCCTGGGGCCCATGCTGTATACACCGTCTCCCTGCAGAGCTGGAGGGCAGTGGGGTAGAACCAGCCCCAGACAAAGACTTCCAACCCACCAAAGGGGGGCCCGAGCCCAGGCCCCGGCTGACAAAGATTCTCCAGGCAAAAGGCCCAGCATGATCCCCAGGGCCACGAAGGGAAAGATGAGAAGCCACGTTCTCCCCCCTTCCATGGGGGCAAGCTCTGATTCCACAGCCCCCAGGGGACTCAAAGCCGTCCTCAGATGCAAAGGCCTCTTTTGCAGGCCCCAGTGTTAATATAGATCGGCAGAGACTATAAATACCCAGCCAGGCCCGGCACAGCAGAGGGCACCGGGAGCGGCCCAGCGGGAGCTCTAACCCCAGTCCTGCCCCACAGCCCTGCCCCCGACCCTTGGACCTGAGTTTCCTCCTCTTGTCAACACAGGCTACATGGAGACCAGGACAGCTCGGGTTCTTTACCCAACAGCCTACATTACTGTGGCCCAGCCAGGCCGGTTGGGGGAGTGGGGGGGCTTTCAGGGCCCAGACCGGAGACGTGGGAAGGAAAAGAGGAGGCCACAAGACAGCCTCCCCCTGGGCACACCCTGGACGGCCTGGCCTAGAGCCCAGGCGCGGCGGGGCAGGGGCCTAGACTGCAGCCACCCATTCACTCACCCCCTCGTTCACTCCACCTGCCACGCTGCGAGTACCTCCCCCTAGGAGCTGAGGACCCATAGCCAAGACACAGCCTTGGGTGGGAGGCCTAGCGGGGAAGCCCGCAAGATAAATGAGTACGTCTCCCCCGCCCCCACCCCCGCCTGCGTAGCGGCCATCCTCTGGCTCCCATGCCCCATCTCGGCTTGCATCACGGGACACCGGTTTCACACCTGCCTTCTGCCTGGGCCATGACCTTGTCAAGGACAGGGACAGGGAGGGCGGTCTCACTCACCCTGCAAACCCAGGGTCTAGTAGGGCACCCGGGAGGCTCTCCGTAAATGTTCACAGGCTCAAAGGATGAATAAGGTGCCACAGGGGCATAAAAAGTGTACCCACGCGCGAGGCTGTGATGTGGGCCCAGGGGAGGTGGAAGGCGGGGGGGGGCGGGCGCTCACTGCGTCCAGCACAATTGTGTGCCAGGCCCGCACACTTAATACACAACAGCCACGCTGGGATGCCCACTAGAAGGATCAAGAGACAGAGGCAGAGAGAGGCTCTGGAGTGTGCCCGAGGACACAAAGCTACAAAGTGGCCCAGCACCCATAGCCCCCCAATATGAGACGGGGCTGGTGCAGGCAGACTCCCAGGACAGCTGTTCCAAACAATAAGAGACGTCGTTTGCAGGGCCTGAGACTCCCCAGAGGCAAAGGGTCAGTGTCCCATTTTCTCAGCAATGCCTCGACACAGCCCCAAGAGGCAGACAGACCCTCACAAGCCAGGCAGAGACACTAAAGCTCTGAGAGGTGGTGCGGGACCCCCGGCCCCAGGCCCAACAAATAGTCTGAAGGCCCGTGGGACCCTGCACCTGTTCCGAGATTCATGGTCAAGGGCTGGAGGACCTGGGCCCAGACCCGACTCTGCACCTGCTGACTGGTGACCTGGGCAGTGACCAGCCCTCTCTGAACCTCAGCTACCCCGGGACACATGTCCTCTGCCCCACGCCACTGCTGCGTGGAGCCAAGGGGCAGACCTACAAGAGACAGACCCCCCCTTACAAACTATAAAGTGCTGTCCATATTCAAGGGAATTTAACTGTTACTTTTATTCTTCCCTTGGCCTTTCTCAGGCATCTCTGCCTTCCTTTCTAAAAAGGCTACGAGAGTTTTTATCAGATGTTTGCACAGTGCCTGCCCCAATGCTCAGGGCCTAGGGACCAGGTACTATTTTTATGTCCCTTCTGCAGGTGAGGCAATTGACGCTCAGAGAGGTTAAGTGACTTACTCAGGATGACACAGTCAAACATGAGTGCACTTAGCCATGACACGGTACATCTGCCCGTGAGCATCTATAAATTCCGCCTTTGCGGCTGCTCGAGTCCTCCCTGGTGCATGAATGACCACCTGTTCCCCAGTTTATCTGACTTCCCAGATGTATGCAATATTCATATTTCCATCAGCAGCTCACGCACTCCTCTCCAAAGCCTTGGGAACCCCATTAATCATTCAGACACACCTGCATATTCATTAACTTCCGAATTAATACAGGGCCCCTTATTACTTCGGGCCTGCTGCCTGCATTAAAGACACTTCGACTTCATTCATTATTAAACTCCCCTGATAAATGATCACATCCCTCCTTCACAGAGTGGGGAGGGGCCCAGGCCCCCAAGCCAGCAGGTCTGCTCCCAGTACCAGCTGCTGTGTGACCTTGAGCCTGGCCCTCACCCTCTCTGGGCCGCCTGCATGGCTGCCTGGTAAAAGCCAGGCAAAGGACAGTCTCTAAGCACCACCCAGGCTCATCAAAGTTGGCCCCATCCCATCCTTCCGCAGACTCTTCTGTCACTTCCCCGCCCTTCTGTGCCTCTCTCGGGCTCCCATGACTCACGTAACTCTCTGGTCTCCACGAAACAGGAGCCTGTCCGCACTATGGCTTTCCTGGTCCTCCCCCACCAGTGGCCTCCCCTCCCACCTGGGCCTGGGCCTATGCTTGTAGCCGGTGGGCTTTAGGTCCAGGCACTGCCCAACATCTCAAGGATATGGTCTGCCCCTGCACTGAGCTGGCTTGGCAGGCCATGACGTGTCCCAGATCCGAAAGGCCGTGCCCCAGGCCTCGTGCTACACCCTGCATCATCCCACCCATCTTAAAACAATCTCCACTTTACAGATGGGAACACTGAGGCCGGTGGGGCCAAGGCCAGCTCTCTGGGGAATGTTGGTGCCAGCTATAAACCTGGCTCTCTCTCACTTGGAGTCCGGAGCTCCTCACCATCGCACCGCCACCTGAAGGCGGGATGCTCGGCGACCACTCGCACCGGCTCCATCCTCCCCTGACTGGTTCCTCCACCTGCCGATCCCTGCCTCACGGAGCGGTGGGCAACACAGACCGGACCCCCCATTCCCAGGCAGGTGCCCAGATCTATCTCCATTACGCCTGGCGCTGAGCAGAGCCCCGAGAATGAAGCAGTGAGGATGCTGCCTGCTGGCTCTGACCTGCCTTCCGCCTCCATGCCAGGGGCGCCTCTGGGTACGGCTGCCTCCTACAAGCCCCGGGCCTGAGGCTTCGCTCCCTGACCCGCCGGCTGTGAACTGTGGGCCTGTTACCAAACTTCTCGGCGCTCAGTCCCATCATCTGAATCACATCTGACTCTGGCCTCTGCCTTGTCCATCCCTCACTTCCGATCCATCCGACAAGCTGTCCAGGCCACGCACCTGTACATCTCTTATTCAGACAGCAACAGCTGCCTCGTCTCAAGCGTCCCCTGCGTTCCTCGCCTCCCCTCTGCTCAGCTGCCAGAGAGCCTCTCGAAATGCCAACTATCGTGGACCCACGGAGAGACCCTCTCTTAAAACACTTCCAGAAGCTTCCAGGGTTCCCAGGCTGAAGCTATAAATCCTCCTGAAGGTCAAAGCAGCCATGAGGCTGGGCCGGGCTTTCCTCCAGCGTTCCTCCAAGGCAGCTCTCCCCTCCCCCATAGGAACTCTCCCCATCCTAGACTGTGGCAGGTGTCAGTTCCCCCCCACCCCCTCCCCCCGGCACCACAGTATGTTCTCCGCTGGGGCTCCAGCCCTGCCACACGCAGCACAGTAATCCTGTGGTCTGAACGAACACCTCGGTCAAGACAGCAAACCCACAGGGCTGTGGTCAATGCCAACAGGGAGCCTGGTAGACCACAAAGACCTCACCACTCTTGGTCTGTGTGCACACACAACCCCCCCCCCAACACACACCTAACAGGATGAGAGGATTAAGCTCATCAGACCCCTTTCTCGAATGAGGAAAACGAGGCTCAGAAAGACAAAGTGGCCTCCCAGGTCACTGCCAGTAAGTGGCGCTCAAGCCGGGCTGCCTGTGTCTGAGCACTAACTACGGGCCAGACCCGAATGAGCCTTTTACAGGAATGAACTCAGTCAACCCTCTGCCCAGCCCTGTGAGACGGGCCCTGTTAATTATACCCATTTGAGAGATGAGAAACCTGAGGCCCAGAGTGGTGAAGCCGGTTGCCCAAGGGCACACAGCTAAGAAGGGGAAGAGCCTGAGGCAAAGTTGTGGCCATGCAGCCATTCTGCCCCTCCAGCTTGGCTCCAATCCTCCCAGGCCCAGAGGCGCGCGGGGTGGGAGGCGTCCCCTTTGCTGGCTCCATCTCCATCCCAGCTCCCTGGCGGCAAGGACTTGAGCCAGGCCCTCCCTGTCGGGACCCAACTTCTTCATCTGGGAAGGGGGCGGACGAGACACACAGAGCAGAAGCATGTTATCCATGCACCTGTGGGCCTAGAGCACCCCAGGCTCTGGGCTGGCAAACTGGGCTCCCTTCTGCAGGGGTGGGGTACCCAGGGTGGGATGGGGCAGGGCGTTCATGCAGGGTTCGGGGACAAGCGGGGTGCAAGGCCCTGCCCCTCGTCACCAAGCATACTGCAGATCCAACAGGCAGCCCAAAGACAGGCCAAGGCTGCGGCTCGCTGCTCCCCAGACGCCGAGGCTGATTATTAACTGGGAGGGCTTGGCACCTCGGAGGACCTGCTGCCCCCCCCCCCAAGGAGGCTGGGGATCCCCGCAGGGGGCTGCACTCTGCCAACTACACATTCTACATCTACTCAGCGCCTACTGTTTGCCTGGCCTGGAATTCCTGGCACATATGGTGAAGAAACAAAGATGAGCAAGGAACTCACGGACCAGCAGGGGACTCAGGCAAACAGAGATCCGACACACACGCACACTGGAGATTACTGCTGTCTAAGGAAACCCTCCTCCCAATTATTTTGTAAAATAAATAACCAGCCTCTAATTTCTCATAGAAAAAACCCTGAATTTTCACAGACTGGGGCTGTAAAGGGAGGTAACAGCCCTGGTCCTGGTCTTCTGGATGCCTTCTTGCCACACCCGCAGCGTGAGCCCGGAGGGTGGGACCAGGGCCCCCGTCCTGCTCTGTCCCCGCCCCCAACCCAGGAGCCGGCACACAGAAGGTGCTCAGTTAATTCTGCCCAAGTGAATTCCATGAGCGCACTTGGATCCAGGCGCAAAGCCACTGTGTGGGAGGACCCCCCCCCCCCAGGGAAACTTGCTCCTTCCACTTTGTGATCTTCTGGGGGACTTCACAGAAGGTCAAAGCTGGCAGCTTCCCTAGCACGTCCAGGCCCCCGGCGTGGGGCACATGGGGAGACTGAGGCCTCTCCTTCCGGGGGTGCCCTCCTGCCCCAGCCCCAGAAAGGAGACTGCTCCTCCAGGCTCTGTCCCCGATCCACCCACAGCTGCCCTCTCCTCCCACGTGCCCTCAGATGCCCCAGACTGGCCGGGCCAGGTCAGCTTCTGGAACAAGCCCACGCCTGCCCACGTGTCTCCTCCTGGTCAAGGTCACCACCACCCACCTGCTTGCTCAGGCCACAGACCCCGGCATTATCCTCAACTGCCCCCTCCCTCCCTCCCCGGTAGATGATCTGCCACTTCTGTCCTCAAAATGTCCCACGTTTGTCCTTCGCTCCCCACCTCGCCAGGACGGGCCACCATCATCACCGCCCAGCCGCCCGCCGTGGCCTTCTGGAGCCTCCACACAGCAGCCCGAAAGAGTCTTCCAGAGGGCAATGCTGACGCTGCCTCTCCTGCTCACAATCTTTCCAGGACTCCCTGAAGGCCCGGGGTTAGAGGCCAAGCTCCTTGCTGCCGTGAGGAGCTTCTGTGAGGTGCGCTGTACGTTCCCCACCTCCTGCTCCAGACTTGGCCCTCCTCACGTTCCCCACCCACCCCACCCCACCCTGGCACAGGCACCCCCCTTCTCCCTGCACTCGCCCCCACACTGTGAACCCCTACCGTCTTCAGCTCTGGCATTGCCTCCTCCAGGAAGCCTGCCCTGATCCCTAGGTCTGACTTCACCATTCCACAGAAACCCCGTGCTCACCAGCGCCAAGCGGCGTCCCGCTAAACAGTCACCGTCTCCCTTCCAGAGCCAAGACGGCACCATGTCCCCTCTGTGTCCCCACTGCCAGCAGGGAGACTGGCACAGAGGAGGTGCCTGGGGTGTGGGGGCTGAAAAAGCAAAAGACCAGCACGGCGCCCCCCAGAGGTGCGCCATTCCCAGCTGGTCTCTGTCCCCATCCCTGAGGTGTGCTCATTATTACTTACTGGTGACAAGACGGCCTCCCAGCTCCTTACCACCCTTGTTATGACTATTAGGGCCTCTACCAACCCTGCGGCTCCCGTGTCTACCCCGGCCCCAGGCCACTCAAGGCAGCGTGGTCCAGCAGGGGCAGAGGCAGGGGCAGAGTAGCAGGGAAAGGAGCCCTCCAGGGGCCTGACAGAACTGACTTTATGGGGCACGTGGGGCCCGCGTTAACAGATGAGAAAGCTGGGGCTCGGAGAACGAGCAGCTGACCTGAGCTCTCCCGCCTGGTGGGGCCAGCCCACCGAGGGATCAGAGACTCCTGCCCGCTTGTCCTTGTGCTGGATCCCCGGGGCTTTCAAAACAGAAGGAAGGGAGGGAATGTTCCTGAAGCATGCTGGGCTGGGCATTTTACAGGCCAGCCCACTTCTGGGAGGCTGCAGCCACGGAGGAAAGTACAAGCCAAGTGTGGGGTGTCCTTGCTCTGTACCCCTCCCAGCCGTGTGGCCTAGGCCTGAACCCTCCTCGGAGCCCATTCCTCACCTGTCCCTGGGTTTCGAGGCCGCCCCCTGCAGGTGTGCTGTTCAATGAGATTGTAAAACCTCAGCCAATTAACTACTTAACTACAGAGCATCTCCGAGGCCCAGGCTGTAGGCAGATTTGCTCACCTACTCCTCAGAAAGACTCCACAAGAGGCAGGTTCTAACAGTCTCCCCACTTTACAGACAACAAAACGGAGGTGCTGGGTTCAAAGGACCCGCCTAAAGCCAAGCAGCGGCAAGTGCGGAGCCGGGTGCACGGCGCTGGGGACAGAAAGCTTTGCATGGGGTGGGGGCTCACTAATGATGTTCCTTCCCGGCTCAGACCTAGCCTTTCATCCTTCAGAGGCATCCCGAAGAGACGGGCCTCCTCTCCCACCACCCGCTGCGTCCTCTCCAACCTCCACAGAGCAGAGCTCTCTCGCCCTCTACAGCCCCGATCAGATGCCGCCTCTTCCGCCGAGCCTCCCCTGTGCTCTGCCGCCCTCCCTCCTCGCTTTTGTCTCCACTGCCGCTCATGAAAGTCCCCCAGACAGGTGCAGGCTCCTAACGGGGCCACCCAGACTACCCTGCCTCCGGCTGTTGGAGGAAACTTCCGGAAGCACAACAGGCTCGGGGGGTCACTGCCCTGCTCAGAAGCCTCTGATTGCCTCCCTCGTCCTGATTCCGGCATTCAAGACCTCTCGTGATCTGGCTTGGCCCTGTCTCTGCAAATCTGCCCCCCGACACCATCCTGTAACCAAGACACCGTCAGAACAGACCACTTCCGGCCGCACGAGAGAGAGAGAGAGAGAGAGAGGAGACATGCAGGTGCCCACACATACACTGGGCCTCCTTGGCTCCTCCCTGGATCCCTCCTCCAGCCTTGATCCCACCACCAGCCTCTCACCTGACCCCAGAGCAGCAGCGCCCAGAAGTCCCCTCCCCAGTGCCTCAGCTCTTCTCACTCTGTGTCCCGTCCTGGGACGCATCATCCACACACCTGGTTTCCAGGTGCCCAGCGTGCCCCGCGCTGCTGGAAGACGCACAGCCCAGACCCCTTCTCCTGGCCCGAAAGGAGCTCCTGAGCCCTGCCTGCTCCCCAGACTCCCGAATCTTCCTTCCCAAACCCCAGACCATAGCACACGAGCCTCTCACCCTCCTCTGAACTCATGGAATCTTTTCACACCTCTTGGCCTTTCCCCTTGAAATTCCCACAACCCCTTCTGCCCCGCCCCCACCTCATGAAGGCTACTTCTCTTGCAGCTTTCACAGCCACGTCCTACAGGAAGCCCTCCAGCCCACTGGGGCATCACTCACCCTAGTCTGCCCTCCCCCTTAGCAGACTAGGTCTGTGACGGCAGGGACCATTCTCATTGGCCCCCAGACTCTCAGCGCCTTGCACAATGCTTGGCTCATACCCGATGCTTGAGAACTGTCTGCTGAATAAATGCACTTCCCTCCTGTGCCTTCCCTGAGCTCCAGGAGGCAGAGGGGACAAGTTCATGAGCCAACAAGGACCAGTGCGAATCTGCCCCGTCTCCGCACCTGCACCAGGCTCCAGCTGCACACCTGAACTATAGCAGGGGGCGGCACCTTCCTCCCTGCCGCGCCCCTCACCTGGCTGCCGACTTCCATCCGGTCAGAATAAAACCCACAGCCTTCCCAACCTCATTTCCTCGCCCCTCTGCTCACTCCCTGGGCCCGGCCCAGCCCCCCAAGGTGCTGATCTGCCCCTACTCTGCAGTCTCAACTGCCCCCCAGGGAGCCCCCCTAAATGGAACAACCCCATTCAGAGAAGCTGACCACCCCTCCCACATCTACCCCCATCCCACCAGCCCTCAGGCCCCTTAGCTCCCCTTCCCCCCACCCCTGCCCCTAGTTCCAGGCTGACCGTAAATTCTATCCAGAGACAGACCCCCACAGTGTGCAGACAGCCACCCCCATGGTCACAGGCCCAGGGACAACAGCGGGGACAGCCACTTCCTCCAGCCTTCAAGGCCCAGACACCTTTGTGATGCCCCAAGGCCTTGTCAGCTTCCTCCCACCCGCCCTGTACCTACCTATCGGAGGGCAGCCTCTAAGTCCCTGGAGAGCAAAATCCCACCGGATTCCCCCCAAGACCCCTACTACCTAGCCCAGAGCAGGAGTTCAGAAGTTCCCTTGAACCAACAAATGAAGGGATGCTGGATTCAAATCCCCCCACTTGCACCTGCACCTTTGTCTCCCCATCTGTAACTTGCCCTGCCTTCTTACAGGGAAGACCCAAAGGTAGAGATCAAATGAGGGCATTAGCCCGAAAGTGCTTTTAAAACCATAAACCAGGGGCGCCTGGGTGGCTCAGTCAGTTGAGCGTCTGACTCTTGACTTTGGCTCAGGCCATAATCTCAGGGTCGTGAGATCGAACCCCAAGTCGGGCTCCGTGCTCAGCAGGGAGTCGGCTGGAGATTCTCTCCCCCGCCCTCTCAACTAAGTAAATAAGTAAATAAATCTAAAAGAAAAGAAAACCATAAATCACAACACACCTGGAAGGGACTTCTAATTCCCAACGTGTGAAAACTAAGGCCGAGACACTAGCGTTCATTCGCTCCTTCATTTAACACCATCTCTCATGCCCTGGGGCAGGCACGAGGCATGCGCAGGGATCAGGAAAGACGCTGCCCCGAGGAAGCTCACAGCTCGAAGAGAGTAGTAATTAGGGGAGACCAGTAATTGCAGGGGGGACGTGGGGGAGTAGTGAAGCTGCCAAGGCCAGGTAGGGGTGTCCAGTCAGGCCTCCCGGAGGAAGGACCATCTAGCTCTCAGGGCCACCGGAAACAAAGAGTCCCCAAGGAGCCAGGTCAACTAGCAAATAGGACATGCCACCCCACAAGCCAATGTCTTCTCAGATGAGCCGTGTCATGAGCAGGACACGATCCCGTGAGGTATGTGTCACCACCGTCCCCATTTTACAGACGAGGACATGGAGACTGGGAGAGCGGAAGCAACAGGTCTCGGGCCTCACAGTTCTTGGGCAGCAAAACGGGTGGTCTTTGGGCGTCCAGCACCTTCTGAGGCCCCCCATGGAGGCAGGAAACAGGGTCTAGAACATTCAGCCTCTGACCTAAGGGCCAAGCTGCTCTGCAGGCAGCCAGGTGGGCCGTTCTCAGACATAGCAAGGAGAGTCCCAGCTGCCGCAGGCTAGGACAAGCACACAGTGGGCTGTCAGGAAGAAATGCCCACACACAGCCAAAACAAACCTTCCAGATGTGGGCACCGCTTCAGGCGAGCCAGGGGGGCGGCGGCCCTGGGAAGCGTGAGGTTTCCTGGTAACTACGCGGGGCCCAGGCAGCCCTCCCTTTAATGCATGCAAATGAAGGGCACAGATTTCTGCTTACTTAACTTCACAAATGTTAACAAGCTCATAAAAAATAAGTTATTCTTCCTCAGCTCCACAACACCCTTCAGTTGCTTAATTTTGTTTCTCCCCCCTCCCCCAGCCTCCTCTTGCGAGGGAAGCGAAAGCCGCAGGTCTGGGGGTTTCCCTGCCAAGTGGGTCTGCCCTTCCTCCCCTGTGCCCTCTGGGTTAGAAGGAGAAACCTCCACAGAGGAATCAGAAGCCCCCCCCCCCCCCCCCCCCGCGAGCCCCTGCTCCAGCCCCTACAGCTGTGTGACCCTGGGCTCTGACTGAACCTCTCTGATATAATTGCCTCATCCACAAAGTACGAATCACAAGTGCACCCTGCCTGCCTCTGGGCTGGTGTGAGGATCAAACAAGATAATGCCAGTAAAGTGCTTAGTTCGCTCCTGGCATGAACAAACCCTCGATAAATGTTAGCCCTTGTTATTATGTAAAGGAGAGCTAAATACCCCCCAGTTAATCCATTTGTAGAGTTTGCCTTCTGGGGCAAGCCGGCAGCTCCAAACGCGGCCCACAGATCAGTTTTTGTTGGCCGGCTCACCTGGTGATAAAAAACCCCCGAGCTTCATACCATCAGGCAGAGCCTGAGCACTGGCAGTTACCACAGGCCCCACCATGCCCTATTGTCTCACTAGGCCCAGATTCCGACCTTTAAGTGACCTGGCCCTGTGGGCACCTGGGTTTGCCACCCCTGCTTTAGGCCTCTCCAAAGCTTTTCCAACTGGTGATCTCAGCGAACACATCATTAGGCCAGGGGACAGAGGAGGAAACAGGCTCACAGAGGGCCAACGACCGGCCCACAGTCCCTGGGGGAGGGGCTGTGGGGCCAGACACCGGTCTGAGCCCCACCGTGCCAGCTCGAGAGACGCCTGGCACACGGAGGAGCAAATGGCCCACTAGCCAGGTGGCAGGAGACGGGCTTGGCCTCCATGAGCTCAGTGTGGTCGGGACCAGGTGGGTGGCAGAGCAGGAGCCAAGGCCTGCCCTGAGGCTCATCCCAACCTGGTGATGGGTGTGCCAGGCCAGGGCGGCCCTCTTATGTGCCACCCACTCCCCCCACCCCCGCAGAGCTCAGCATCAGAGGCTCCAAGGACGGGGGACGGGGCTAGAGCTGGCCCATTCCCCTCAGGGCCCCTCTATACCCTCTCCCTTGAGTGCGCGCCCAGGAATGGCCTAGGCCAGAAACTCCAACCCTTGTCCATCCACGTGAGTCCCTCTTCTGACATCACAAAGCATAAAAAGCCGTGGCCCCAACTTTCTTCAGTCAGAGTTACCACCAGCTACATCCCCATGCTCCCCCATCTCACAGAAATGGAAACTGAGGCTCAAGCAGGAGGAGGAATGGATTCCTTATGGTTCCAGAAAGGGAGACTGGCCTTCCAAGTCCTGTCTTGTGCTACCCGCCAGCCAGCACCAGCCAGCAAGATCCAGAAAATAGGGCCCAGACCTATGCCAGAGAGCCCGCTGCGCCGGATACCCTCTCCAGGCCTTGCCTTGCCCATCGGCAATACGGCTGGCCCCGACACAGTGAGCTGTTCCGAGAGAGATGGACGGTGACGTGAAGGTCCTCCACACCGGTCAGTGTGGTCATTTCTGCATGTGCCTCAACTATCCCAAGAGGGTGGTGGGGCTTCTGTCCCCTCTGTCTTCCCCAGAGCCTCTCTCACTGGGCACCTCCTGGCCTACCTCCACCGGTGGCACAAGGAACAATCGAGTGGTACCATAGACTAGACACCATGCTGGGGGCTAGATGGGTATAGAATCTACTAGACGGGTGCTGTTATGCCCATTTTTCAGACAAGAAAGCAGAAGCACAGAGAAGCTAAGTAATTTGCCCAAGGCTACTTGGGAAGAAAGAGCAGGTGGACTGATGGGCAGACCAAGAAGCAAGGATGGAGAACCCAAAGTTGGCTACGGGAGCCCAGATGAGGCAGAGGATGAGAGGAACCCAGTGGGGATGGAGGAGGAAGACAGAGTCCAGAGCCTGGGGCCTGGGAGGCCGCCCTATAACTGCTGTGGACCACAGAGGTTGGCCACTCCCTAACGGTTCTCATGGTGGCACACCTCAGTGGGATCTCAAGTTCAGGCCACAGTCATTCGGTCATTCTTCCTCTCTCACCAGTCTCAAGTGGCCCCCTAGATGCCCCTCCCCAGAGAGATCCAGCCATTGTCCATTCCTACTGAACCAAGCTCGGCTCCCAGCTTTGCAGGTCTTGCCCAAGCTCCCACCAAGCCAAGCGTGGCCAAATGCAAACTCAAACCCAGCTCTTGGACGTTCCCACCCACCACCTCCTGATTTCAAAAAAGTCCCCAAGGCACTCGCAGCTGCTGCAGGAGGAGAGGTGGGGCCTGGGGTGTGGGGGCGGGGCCATGAAAGGCGGGGGTGGGGCCTGGCAGGTAGGGGGCTGTCTCCCCCCAGAGGTAAGGCTGGATCCTGGGACCGGTTGCCTTGGCAACCGAACTAATTAATTCCGATTGGAGCTCCATCTGTGCCTTGGTGGGATGGGCAGTTTGGGCTCGCTGGTGTTCGTTTTGAAGCGAGGGGAAATTACTTGTTGGAGCTGGGAGGCTGTGGTCTGGGGCTGGAGAGAGCCTGAGGTCCCGCCCACGTGCACACTAGCATCCCCACCCCGCAAAGGAAGAGGCAGGCTTGGTCCCCAGAGGCCATCCTAGACCCCCCTTCTCCCAAGAGGGGCGGCTCATCCCAGCCCAAACACCGCCTGGTATAGACAACAGACAGCAGGCCTGTGGTGTGCACACATGAGCGCACACACGTACACACACAGAGAACACGGGCTCCAGTGAGAGAGCCCTGGGATCAGATGCCAGCTTCACTTTCTGAGCCTCAGCTTCCCCATCTGCAAAATGGTCAACACCACTCCCCTCAAAAGGCTCTTGGGAGAATTAAAGGGACATCCCCAGTGCACCTGGGGACCTCATTATCCTGGGATCAGGGAAGGCTTTGTGGAGGGAGATCCTGGTGATGGAACCACCTATGCAGGATCCAGAGGGTGGCAGTGTGAGGAATTGGAATGAGGCCAGGAGGACTGGATCATGGCATGTGAGAGGAGAGGGTGCCTCCAGGCAGGAGCGCCGAGGCTGGGCCAAGTCCCTGCAGGTCTCAAATGCCAGGGTAAGGATTCTGGATCTTGGCCCAAGGAGAATGGGGAGCCAGGGACACGCTAGGGAGTCCTGCCAATGGAAGGGTGCAGAACGAACTGGGGGGGAGGCAGGAGTGGAGGCAGCAGCCTTTGAGGAGCTGCTGTGACGGTGACAAGGTGACCAGGTGATGGGAGGATGTGAAAGCAGGGCCCGACGACACACGGGTCCCCTTCAGGACGCAGACAAGAGGCTGAGCATGGTGTTCAGGGATGACTCCCGGGGCTCAGGGGGGCAGCTGAAAGACGGTAGTGCCCACCCCAGAACAAAAAGGCTCAGGGAAGGAGCAACTGAGTCAGGATGCTGGATGAGAGGAGTCCAAGATGGAACAAACTGAGTTTTACGGGGGGAGAGGGACCCCACAAAGGACGTGTCCAATCAGCAGGCGGCCTTACCCAATGCCTACCAGCCAGAGGCAGGGCACAGTGGAGGATGGAAGCCTGGGTACCTCCCTCCCTTATGCATAGCTGCTGGGAGGAGCCGGGGAGGTAGAGCGCCACCCCCAAGAGCCGAGGCTGGCTGTCGATCAGGCTGGGAAGCTCACATCCCAGGGACAGACATGCCCTCCACAAGGCAGCACTCGGAGCCAGACCTCCTGGGTTCAAATCTGGGCCCCTCTACCTCACCAGGCGTGAGATCCTGAGCAAGCCTAAACTTCCCCGTCCCTAAAATGGAAATAAAAGCAATGCCTACCTCACAGGTTGTTATGAGGAGGGCTTCCCCCGGGTCCCCCAGAGGCGTGGGATCTCAGGGAACCCGCTCCTTCTGGGAGAAGGGGCAAGACACTAACCTTTGTTGAGCACCCAGCGTGAACCGCGCACCTCATGGTGCACAGGTGTTAGAGACCATCTGGAGTGGTGATCAAGGAGGATGGTCCGGGGCTGAACCCTGGATCCCTGCTTACTAATTAGGGGACCGGGAGCGGCCCCTCGCCTCCCCTCCAACCTCAGCTTCTGGGAATGTGAAATGGAGATAAGGAGGGTATCTGCCCCTGGCTCGTGGGATTGTGATCGTGAAATGTGAAAACACGTGAGCATGTGTCACCTGCCCGGCATACAGCAAGCACTAATTAAATCATCACTGTGGTCATCAGTACCATCTTTGCTAACATTCCCCCCAATAACCTGAGAAAGCAAATTCGATGATCCCCCCCCATAACAGATGAGAAGGGCAAAGGTCTCATTTACCCTCGCATCCAGGACCTGGACTGGCCACCATCTGATCACAGGGCTCTCCCCCCCGCCCAGCCAAAGTGGCCATCTCAGCCCAGGATAGGGCCATGTGAGACTGCCTGGGTCTGAACCCTGCCCTAGCTGCCCTGAGCTGTGTGACCTTGGACACGTCACCTCACCTCTCTGAGCCTTAAGTTCCTGCCCTAAAAAATGAGGGGTCCTATCCCTGCACCACTGAGGACTAAATAAGGAGATACACAAAAGGTGTTCAGCCCAGGGACTGCATACAGCAGGTGCTAGATAAAGGACAGCAGCTGTGATTACTGATCGGATGAGAAGACCTGAAGGAAAGAATGATGGCCCACAAGCACTCCAGTGGGGTCCTGGGAGTGATGCCCGCCGACCAGCCAAGCAAGCACATCCCCAGAGGGCTGCGGCCTGGAGGCCCACCCCAGGTGCAAACCCCCCTCCCCGGCATTCCTCCACCAGCCCCACCACCGGACCTGCCGGACCCACCGGACCCCAACCGTGCCCCTATCCACCCCCACCCGTCACCCCCACCACCTCCTGCATCGAGCACACAGCCACATGGGACCCCACCCAGCCCCGTGACCAACCCGCAGCCCCTCCCCTCCCCCCACTCCGCATCTGCTCAATTAGGGAAACTGGGGAGCGAGGGAAACAAAGACTTAATTTCTGAGCTAATCAGCCTGCCTCATGCTAATTACCATCCTCCCGGGCATTAGGGCAGGCTTCCTGGGGGAGGCTGGTCCCCAGGAATGACACCCCCTCCCCCCAAAGCCTGAGCTGGCCCAGAAATGGCGGGGGGGGGGCAGATTCAGGATGCTTGGGCAATGATTTCAGTGTGGGACTTGGTGGATGTGGCTAGAAGGAGGGGACACAGCAGGGAACGTGCCAGGGGCAGGTCCTACCCTCCCAGAGCCCCCTTCCAGGACTCCTGCCCCATCCTGGGGGCAGCCACAGACTTGGGGGAGGCCCCAGAACAGGCGTCCCATTAGGTGTCCAGCCCACGGCCTTGGCAGAGAGATGGACAGATGGATACTTTTAAGCTAGAAAATTGAGCAATGATCAGAGTGCAGCTTTTGGATCATGGCCTAGAGTAAGCGTATTGAGTGTGTGTCTTTGTGCTTATGTGTGTGTGTGTGCGTGTGTGGTACACGCCTCCATGAGTGCACAAAACAGAGGGCTTGGGACCAGGAGCCAGGACATCTGGGCTCAATTCCCTGCTCTCCTCTGGGTAAGTCCCTGCCCCGCTGAAATTCAGACTTTACCACGAGAGAGGAGGAAAGGCTGATTGTTAGGGTCACTTAGTCGGTGAATGTGTATTCAGGACCTACCATGGCAGCACCTGTTATGCACACACCAGGCTCCATGCTGGGCAAGGTTTCTGTGCCCGTGGCTTGTACTGTTCAGTGTCCCCTGTTCCAATCAACACAGCGTGGGATGGAGAGAAGCCTCCTGCAAGGCACTGACCCTGTGGAGATGGGCCAGGGTAACCAGGACGGGCCACCGAAGGCAGGGCTCGTCACTGTATTTCTTAGAAAACTTCCTGGCCAGCAATGAAGCTTCAGATAACTGGAACTCACTGTGGGCCCCAGGGCAAACCCCTTCCCCTGTCTAGGCCTCAGTTTTCCCATCTGCAACAATGGAGGGAGCAGAGTGAGGTGGTCTCCAGGGTGTATCCCAGCCCTCACAAGCGAGGATACTTGGTTGTCTCCCCATCGTGGGTACGTGTATGTGGGTGACAACAGGGGCAGTGGTATGCCCCCAACACACACACACACACACACACACACACACACACACACACACACACACAGAGCTGACTGTCCCAGCCCTGAGTCCAGAAGCGCAGTAGACGCACCAGATGGACAGGTGCACCCAGCGATGAGAGGGGCTACCCGTGCGCCCCCCGGAGGCTCATCCTCTCCCAATCAAGGCTCCCAAGGCCGCACACTCACCTCTGCTGGCACAAGCCAGCCCTGAAACTGCCTCCCTCTCCCCTCATGGAACCCTCACAGCTGGCTACCACGTCCTGAGATCCTGCAGCATACCCGGTGTCCCCACAACAGCCCTGCCAGGTAAGTACTGTTAGCCTGTTTGACAAATGGAGAAACGGAGACTCAGCGAGGTCAAGTGACTTGCTTGGTAAGTGATGAGCTGGAAACTCAAATCCAGCCTGGTCCCAAGCTGCCACACCTACCATGCCCTAGGACCGCCTTCCTGGACCACCGTTAAGGCTCAGACTAGGGGACCAGGCTGGCCCAGACCCTGCTGGGGCACTGCTCTCGGCGGGCTCTCAAGGGCTCCCACAGCAAGCTGCTTAGGAGGCGGGCCCCCGGGAGCCAGAAGGCCGAGGTTCAAGTCCCAGTCTCACCACTGACTCACTCCGGGACCATGGGCAGGATCCTTAACCTCTCTGCACCTCAGGGTCTCCATCTATAAAACGGGGATCATGACATCTTGTTGGATTGTTGTGAGGATTTAATTTCTGTAAAGTTCTTTGAACAGTACCTGGCACGTAGTAAGCATTCCTTGGGCTTTGTTAAATCAAAAGAATAAATGATTCCCAGGCGCCTGGGTGGCTCAGTCGTTAAGCGTCTGCCTTCGGCTCAGGTCATGATCCCAGGGTCCTGGGATCGAGCCCCGCATCGGGCTCCCTGCTCAGCGGGGAGCCTGCTTCTCCCTCTCCCACTCCCCCTGCTTGTGTTCCCTCTCTCGCTGTCTCTCTCTCTCTGTCAAAAGATAAATAAAATCTTAAAAAAAAAAAAAGAAGAAATGATTCCCTTTGACTCTATGGACAGCTGGAGAATTGGGTCCCCCAGAGGGCAAGGGGTACAGCTGAGATTCAAACTCTGGGTCTAGGACTCCTTGCCCAGCACTCTCTCCCTACAGCACTGAGGTGGCTTCAGCTCAGCCAAGAGAACGAAGATGTCCCAGGACTGACCCTGGCTCGGGCCCCGGGAGGTAAGCAGAGGCTGGGAGCGAGCCCCTGAGCCACCTTCTCTGCCCCACCCCCAGCTCCAGAAGGCCCAGGCACTCCTACGGCCACCCAGGGGCCCTGGGCCACCAGGTGCCAAAGCAGCTCCCCTTGGTGCCAAGGGCCCACGGCCAACGGTCCCGGGCCACAGTAAGCAGGGGGTGGCAAAGGGCACTATGGCCTCCCAGCAGCTGCTACAGCATTCCCAGTCCTCAGCATTCTGCCCCAGGGACAGCCCAGGTCCCAGGGAGCTCCACCGGCAGGAATCCCACCCACAACTGGGGGTCTTCCCTGAAGCCCTCAGCCAACAGTTGCAAGGGAACCCTCTGCTAAGGCAGACCAAGGCAGGCCCCTGCTCTGTCCCCAAGGGGAGAGGCCCAGAGTGTAGAGTCAGGGGCCACGTGAAGGGGTAGAGGCTGCGAGGTGAATCCCATGGGAGTAAGAACAGATGGTGCACGTGTGTGCCCTGTGTGTGCACACAGCGCTGTGTGCACGCATGGACCCTGCTCGCTCTGTCTGAACACACACACACACACACACACACACACACTGTGGCCCAGCAGGATTTTCTTGGAATGTTTGGAGAGGACAGAGCTGGTCTGCATGTCTGTGTGTGCACTCGGGGAGCGTGTGTCCAGGACAGAGGCAGCCACAGTGTGTCAGGCATGCCCAAGGAGAGAGGTTAGAAGGGGATGGTGGCGCTGGCCCTCGGCTGAGCTCGGGAGGAACATGGGACTTGAGGGCACTTTTGCGGGGGCCCAGAAACACGGGGAAGGGCCCCACCAGTGATGGGGCAGGGGCACCAGCTTGTCCCTCCGTTTTCTACTCAGAGAGCACGGGGTCAGTTCCTTAGTTAGAAAGTGGGTGTTATAGGGACACCTGGGTGGCTCAGTCAGTTAAGTGTTTGCCTTCAGCTCAAATCATGATCCGGGGTCCTGGGATCGAGTCCCACATTGGGCTCCCTGCTCAGTGAGAGCCTTCTTCTCCCTCTGCCACTCCCCCTGCTTGTGTTCCCTCTCTCGCTGTCTCTGTCAAATAAATAAATAAAATATTTTTAAAAAGAAAGAAAGAAAGCGGTGTATACACTCACACATTCCCCTTTGCACACTGCAACACTCAACGAACACACAAAAATCACCCAGTTGCACACGTGCACACACCCACCCAGCCAGCCAGCCACCCTCCTTGCGCGGCCCAAGGAAGGGACATAAAAGCTGCCCAGAGATGGGCAGAGTGGAAAGATGAGAGACAGAGAGGAGACGGGGAGACACAGATGGAGTGAGAGAGAGAGGCAGGGCCAAGAAAGCTCCGCTCGGGCCCTGGGGCGATCTGCTCAGAAGCGGCCCAGGGGCCCCAGAAGAGGAAAGTTCTGGGTTCTACCCAGGTTCTACCCTCAGCCCAGCCACTCACCGACCCTGGGCCAGTGCCTCTCTGGGTGTCAGCCTGCCCAGGAGGGCAGGGCAAAGGGATGGAGACCCTGCGGGGTCTGACCGTCCAGCACTCCCGGGTCCTGATGCCCTGCCGAGGCCCAGCTCCCACCTCTCTCCCGGCCCCTCACTGTCCGCAAGCTGCCCCACGGGCCCAGACGGTCTCTGAGGACAGCCCCGTTCCTCCTCCCTGGAGCTCCCCCTGAATGCAGAATCCAGAACGGAGTATCCGGGTCAGTTGCCGTCTCAGCCAAGCCAGGAACCCCATTCCCAAAGCCCCCTCCCCCTCTGCAGCCACCAAGGCCAACGGATCAGAGAGGGGAGGAGCAGGGCAGTGACAAGGACCATAAGTGCCACATGTCACGCATGCCTGTAGAGGAGTGAATGATGCTGCCTGCCTGCTTCGTCTCACTTAATCCTCATGAAGAACCTTGATCCCATTTTGCAGATGAAGAACCTCAGGTTTGGAGATGACCTGCCCAGAACCATGCAGCCAGCAAGGAGATGAATGAGCTGGCAGGGAGCCCAGGCCATCTGCTCCAAAACACAGCAGCAACGTCCACACCTTGTCCGGCAGGTACTGGGGAGAGCGGGAGGGGCCGGACAGGCAGACACCCCAACATTTCCTAACCCGGCACCGCAGGCCTCAGGACTCCGCAGGCCACAGCGTATCCCCAACAGCCTGAGAGGGGGTGGCTGGGAGGGCCGCTGAAGTCCTGCCTACCTGCTCCTGCCACCAGGAACCCCAACAACAAGCAGAGTCAGCATGTATTGTGCACTCACTGTATGCCAGGAGTAGGGCCAAGCTCTTTATACTATCAATCCTCAGAGGTGGGTACTATTTTAATTCCCATTTTGCAGAGGCGTGGCAACTTGTTAGGGTAGAATGGGGAGTTGAAGCCAGGCCTGGGCCCACAGGCTTGACCACTGTGTCACCCCATCTAACAGCCCCAGGACTTTCTCTGCTCTGACCCACCGACCCCCAAGTCAACACCCTGCAGTGTCGGACGGAGGCAAGAAGGGCCTCCTTCCTCCAGTCTCTGCTTAGCTCAAGGGCTCCCAAGCTGCCATCATCTGGGGTGCCTGCTCTCCTCTGCCAACCCCTCCGTGGCCCATCTCTTCCCAGGATGCTCGGGATCCTTGGCGAGCTCCCACCTCCATCCTTAAAGTGCAGCCTTGAGCAGGGAGAGGACGGTCCCTGTCTCCCCACAGACCTCAGATGGTATCCTCGGGAAGAGGAGCTGGGTCTTAGCCTGAGGCCCCAAGAGGGTGTCGGATGAGCCAGGGTCACACAGCAAGTCAGAGGCAGGAAGGAGAACTATGGCCCTTGGCTCCCCCTCATGGCTCAGCACAGAGCCTGCCCTCTCTCCTGTGTTTGTAAACCTTGAAGCTAGGATGGTTGAACTTGACCCAGTGTGGAGGCAAGGGAAGGGGGGATGGATCTTTAGCAACTTCTAGAATGCCTCGGGCCTTACCAACCATGCAGCCCCCAGCAGCCCTATGGGCCTGCTACGTGTAAACAGTCCTCTCCGCAACCCTGTCTCATTCCATCCCCTGCAGGAGCCCAGCACTAAGCAGGTAATGTCCCCATTTCACCGATGAGCAAACAGAGACTCAGGACCATTCAGGATCAGGATGGAACACACTGTGCCTTGCTTCCAACCACAGAACACATCCTCCTGGAGCCCCTGCCCTAAATCTAGCCCCTTCCTTAGGGACTGCCTCTTCCAGGAAGTCTTCCCAGAACTCAGGGAGCCTCCACTCAGAGGGACTGTGCTTTCTTCCTACACTCATGAAGCAGACTGAGCCTCTGCCCTCAGACTAGGGCTCCTGGGAGACGGGGGACTCCCTGAAGTCATGGCTATGGCTCCCTCAGACAAGGATACTGATGGTCTAGAATCCGCCCCAGCCCTGGAAGACTAGGAACTCCCTGAGGGCAGGGCCACCATGCTCTCCCTCCTTCACCATAGGCAGTAATGAGGGTGAGACTCCCACCTCCCTCCTCCTGCGCCTCCACCCACACAGCCCCCCACTCAGAGTACAACCCTCTGCCCGACGGTACAAGCGGGACCTCTCCTCCTCTCCCTCTCCCTCCTGGCACTCCCCCAGGCCTGGCCTGTACCAGGCAGCCTACCCCCCTCCCCCGGGCCCTGTCCATGAATCCCACCTCTGTTGGGCACCACAGACCCCCCTTTCTCCTCCCCAAACAAATGGGGTCTTGAGTGAACCACTGGGACCGCACACAAGGCCAGATCTATTCCCTGGGCTAATGTCGCTGCCAGCAGGAGGCTGGGGGTGGAGGGGGTGGTGGGAGCCGGGCTGGGGCCGGGGGGGAAGCAGGCTGTCCACGCCACAGCCTCTCTCGAGGTCCAGCCTCCAAAATCAGGGCCAGGGCTCTCTAAGCTAGGTCCTGGTGAGGCTAGGATCAGCAGCCCACGCCCTGTGTCACCCCAGAGCAGACCAACCCCAGACGCCTCTGTCATGTCTCCCCTGCCCGACACAGTGCAGGCAGGAGCCTCTGAGCCCAGGTCCAAATCCCTGCTCTTGCCCTATAGAGAAATTCCCCACACCTGAGGCAGGTCATCTGTAAAATGGGCATAAGAAGCCCTACTCTGCCTGGGCTGCTGTGACCGTGAATGCGGACGCAGACAGGAATGTCCCCGGCATGCACTAAGTGCTCAAAGAAAACCAGTTTTCTTCTTTCTTCGATCTTCTCTTCTTAGGGGGTGGGACGGGCAGGGCGAGAGCCCAGGCTGCCAGGGCAGAAAATGGCCTTTTCCAAGGACTTTAAACATCTCCTATTCAGAAGTCAGAAGCTCAAGTCCCCTCAGGAACGAGCGGTGGGGCCTCCCAGGCCTCGCAGGACTGAATCAGGGGTAATTGAGCAGAGGCTGTTTTTCTACCCCAGGGAAGGGGCCTTGGAGTCAAGCCTGCAAATCGAAGCTCCAAACCCACTGCCTCCCAGAAGGCCATCTAGATAAGCCAAGACGTCATCTCCATTTTACAAACAAGTAAACTGAGACACAGAGTGGTTAAGTAATTTGCCTAGAGGCACACAACTAGCAAGCGCTGAGCTGATGGCTTTTGACAACTCAGGCCGCTACCAAAAGCTCTTCCTTAGGGCAGGAGCCTTCTCCACTTTAGAGTCTTTCTGCTATGTTGCCTCTGCGGTCAGAGTGAAGTCCAAACTCCCTAGCTCGAAAGGCCAGGCCCCCAGCAAGGTGGTGAAGGTGGTATAGAGCAGCAGAAAAAGCCCTTGACCCAGAGTCCACGCAATCGCGGCTCGGAGGCCAGCTCTGCCACGCACTTCCCGCTGTATATCCGGGGCCAGGTGACCAGGTCTCCCTCCCCAGCCTCGCTGCTCTTGTGGGTGAGATGGGCATGACAAGACTGGCGTCCCATGGTGGCCGGCAAGGTTAGCCATCCATGCAGTCACCACCTACTTACTGAACGCCTGCTCTGTGCCAGGCCCCGTTCAAGGCACTTGGGATAGAGCAGGGAACAAGATCAAGAAAGCTCCTGCCCTCATAAGCTGACACCGGACGCTGGTGGAAGGGTGAATAATAAATAAGCAAAAAAACAAAAAACAAAAAAACAAAAAAATAGCATCCGGTTGTGTTAGGGGCTAAAGGAACAAAGAGAGGGAAGAGGCCCAGGGTCACAGACAGAGCGCTCA
This sequence comes from Callorhinus ursinus, assembly GCF_003265705.2. Taxonomy (NCBI): domain Eukaryota; kingdom Metazoa; phylum Chordata; class Mammalia; order Carnivora; family Otariidae; genus Callorhinus; species Callorhinus ursinus. Next base: position 10,356,359 of record NW_027397110.1, on the reverse strand, counting down.
GGAAGGGCCTCCCTGGGGAGGCGACACAGCACCAGAACAGGGACAGGGGCCAGCCCACTGGGGAGCAGTGTTGAGCACAGGAGGGGCCACAACCACCCCCCACCCCCCCACTCCCCACACCCCCCACCCCCCCACCCCCGCTTCCGTACAAAGGCCGAGGAATTCAGTGCAACGGGAGCCCAGGGGAAGCGCCCAGCACACAGCAGAAGCTCCAGAAAGAGGAGCTGGTGGTGTTGCTGCTATAAACCCCATGAGCTCCTTGCACCTTGCTTTCCTCTTCTGGAAAACAGGATGCCAGGCAGCTTCGAGGGAAGCCTGTCTCTTCCACACACGTGGATTCATTCTTATTCCTCCCATTTTGCAGGTAGGGAAGCTGAGGCTCCCAAGACCCCACAGCCCGAGGTCTTGTCATCCCCAACCCGAGGTCCTGCCAGCCTTGTGTGGCCTCACGGGTCACAGCGCTCACTGCCTCTCCCCCGCAAGGCAATCCCAAGACGGCACTGACCACCAGAAAGTCTCTTGGAATGAACGGAGGTCTGTGCCTGGTTGGTCCCCCTTCTGCCATCTGGGGCCACGCGGGACACGTCTCCCCCCACTTCCCGCAGGTCACTGGAACGGTGAGGAAGGGCTCACGGGTTCGAAAGAGCACCTGCCGCTCCAGGGAGCCCCTCCCAGGCGGCAAACCTTGGGCTTTACTGTTGTCCCCCGCCGCTCGCAGGCAAGGTGAAGCCGCGTCCCTATCACATGCATCGTACAAAGAAAAAAGTTGAGGCCCCCAAAAAGCTAAGCAACATGCCCAGGGCCGCCCACCTAGAAAGTGGCAGAGGGAGACTCTGAACTCAGGTCTGTGGTGGTGGGAAGGACTTGCCCTGAATCCGTTACTCCCAGGACACCACCAGCCACTCGCCTGACATGCCGTGCCCCAGGCCCGTGAAGGGACGCTCGGGCCCCGTGAAGGAAGCCAGGGGGCAGGGGGCTCAGGCAGCAGCTGGGGAGCCAAGGCCCACGTGAGTAAAGTGCGCACACGGGCCCCTGGAACAGGTAGGCAGGTAGCATGGAACGCGGAGCCAGCAACACCTGGTTCTATGCTGGCTCAGCAACCAAGGTGCCGTGTGACCCTTCTCCTCTCCAGCCCCACTTCCTGCTGTCAGGTCATTGCCTCCGGGGCTTAAGGGTCACAGGGAAGGGCGCAGTGTGGCAGACCTCCAGTGAGACATCACCTCTGTCCTCCCTAGGCACGTCAGAAAATCATTTTTAGATCATTTTTGAAAGGAATTATGATGGTGGCAGTGGCTAACGCTTACAGAGGGTCCACGATGCGCCAGGAACCACACCAGGGGCATCGCAATCCCCAGAGACCAGCAAGCCCAAGATGCATGTGTGTCATCTCCATTTTAGAGACTGGAAAACTGAGGCCCCAGACCCTACAGCGGTAAGTGCCGGAGTCAGGACTCAAACCCAGAACTCTGCCGTCCCATGCTGCTTCCTACTCGAATTATCAAAGTGAAATGCTTGCTTCGGAGAAGTACCTGGGGACTGAGGGGAGAGAGAGATGACTCTCAGTGTGGCAGTCACGGAGGGGCAGGCTCCCAGGGGAGGAGGAGTCAGGGCAGGTGAGTTTGGACATTTGGGGAGACAGGTGCCCAGGGGTCCAATCCCAGCCCCCCTGCGCGCGTGCCTGCTGTGCGGCCTGGGGCAAGTTACCTCCCCTATCTGATGCCTCAAAGGCAGGTATCAATGCCGGGTATCCTGGAGCACAGCAAACCTGAGGGACAGGGACCAAGGCACTTGGGGACCAGGAGAGAACATGCGGATGGGGGGGACTTGTCCACTCAAAGGCCCTGAGGAGGAGGAAGGCTCCAGGAGGCAGAGGTGGGGACGCCTGGCCGCAGAAGTGGGAGGGAAGAGCAGGATGAGCCTGGAAGTGAAGGGCACAGCTCAGACCCACCCACTGTGCCTCCGTCCTCCCCAAAGAACCAAGCCCAGGGCCGCAGTTCCTCCCTGTGCCCCCAACCCCCCCCTACGGAATCCCCCCCACCCCCCTCGCTCCCTGCGCGGCCCCTCTAGCGGCGCACCCAGCACCGGCCCTTCCCCGGGGCCCTCCACACCTCGGCAGCCACAGCCCCTCCACGTGGGGACCACCTCGTCCTAGAGACGGCATCTCGCTCTCCTTAGCAACCACCAACACGGTGCCCAGACCGCCAGCCTCCTCCCTCCGTCTCCTCCTCTCTCCATGGAGACCACAATGCCACAGAGGCGGCTCCCTCGCCAAGGCAACCACTCGGTACCCGCCCGGACCACAGCTCCCTCCACGTGGCCACCACCAACACAGCCGTGGTGACAGTGACAGTCTCTCCCCTCGGGAGCAGCCACCAGCCCCAGCCCAGACGGAAGAGCTCCAGCCTGTCTGAGGCCTCCAGCTTTCTGACCGCCCTCCCCACGGAATTCCAGACGCCCGAGACCAGACCCGCTATTGATTCTGCCCCACGTGTCTCTGCTCCCAGCTCACTCCCAGCCCCTCGGTCTGCCCCTTTCTACAGTGGGAAGCCCCCCCCCCTCACCGCACCTCAGGGAGGAGAGGAGACCGTGCTCTCCCAGGCTGGGCACAGACACCCCGACCCCACTGGGGCGCAGGCAGGCCCCGCCGGGCCAAGGGGCAGCAGTGCGACTCCCTCCCACCCGCCACGGTGGGCCTGTACCGGCCTCCAGAAAGGCCTGCCACTCAGCCAGCTGCCTCATAGGCCCTGAGGAAGGGAAGCTGGGGAGGGGCAGGTGGGGACGCCCACAGCTGGGGGCGGGCCCCCCCCCCCCGCCCCCCAGCAAGGCAGGGAGGGCCGGACGGGAGACAGGCCCAGCTACACCACAGTTCGCAAGGCCAGGTCATGTGAGCCCTGCTCACACTCGCACACGGTCAGAAGGACCCTGTCCTTACCGATGTCTGAGGGCTAAGGGGGCCCTCCGGCCCACAAGGCTCTATCCCTGGCCTGGTCTCAGGGAGGCCCCCCTCGGCGGCAGCCGGCAGCAGCAGCAGCAAGAGCAATGGGGTCTCGGGTCCTGGTCCAGCTCCGGCGGCAGCAGCTTCTCACCCAGGTCCTCTCCTCCTGCGAGGAAGCGAGGGGGAGAAAGGGGAGGGAGGGAGAGGAGAGGAGGAGAGAAGGAGGGGGAGGGGGGCAGCAGGAGGGAGGGAGGAGGGAAAATGCTGAAGTCTTGAAGGGTACACTCACTTCTTTCTTAGGTTTCCCATGGCAACCGAATATACCACAAATGAATATCAGTGTGAGAGAGGGAGGAGGCAGAGAGAGGGGAGGGATGGAGGGAGATAGAGGCAGAAGATGGAGAGAGATGGGGGAGATGGAGGCTGGGAGGTGGGGAGATGGAGGTGGGGAGATGGAGGCTGGGAGGTGGGGGAGGTGGAGGTGGGGAGATGGAGGCTGGGAGGTGGAGAGATGGAGGTGGGGAGATGGAGGCTGGGAAATGAGGAAGATGGAGGTGGGGAGATGGGAGGCTGGGAGGTGGAGGCTGGGAGCCGGGGGAGATGGAGACAGGGAGATGGAGGCTAGGAGGTGGAGAGATGGAGGTGGGGAGATGGAGGCTGGGAGGTGGAGAGATGGAGGTGGGGAGATAGAGGCTGGGAGCCGGGGGAGATGGAGGCTGGGAAATGAGGAAGATGGAGGCAGAGAGGTGAGGGAGATGGAGGTGGGGAGATGGAGGCTGGGAGGTGGAGGCTGGGAGGTGGAGGCTGGGAGCCGGGGGAGATGGAGACAGGGAGATGGAGGCTAGGAGGTAGGGGAGATGGAGGTGGGGAGATGGAGGCTGGGAGGTGGGGGAGATGGAGACAGGGAGATGGAGGCTGGGAAATGAGGAAGATGGAGGCAGAGAGGTGAGGGAGATGGAGGCTAGGAGGTGGAGGCTGGGAGCTGGGGGAGATGGAGACAGGGAGATGGAGGCTAGGAGGTGGGGGAGATGGAGGTGAGGAGATGGAGGCTGGGAGATGGAGGCTAGGAGATGGAGGCTAGGAGGTGGGGGAGATGGAGACAGGGAGATGGAGGCTGGGAGGTGGAGAGATAGAGGCTGGGAAATAAGGAAGATGGAGGCAGAGAGGTGAGGGAGATGGAGGCTGGGAAGTGGAGAGACGGAAGCTGGGAGATGAAGGAGATGGAGGTGGGGAGGTGGGGGGGGAGGGAGGCTGGGAGATGGAATCAGAAAGATGATGGGGAAGAGAGCTGGAAGGCTGGGTCCCCATCCTACCCCACGGGGCTCAGGAGTGAGGGGAGGGAAGGGGCTGGGACCACAGGACTTCTTTCAATCCCTCCCTGGTTCCTGGAGGAGGGGCAAACAACGATGGGTGGATTTTCTGGGTGCTGAAGGGACCCCATTCCTACCACCCCACCCCAGCCTAACCCATGTTCCTGACCCCCGCAGGGCCCCAGGGCCTGGAGGTTCTCCCCACATCCCAGCCAGACACCCCACTCAGTCACGAACATGCACAGCATACCCAGGTGGGGATGCCCCCCACACCCTCCCACTCCCTGTGGGCAGGTGCTCACATACACAGCCCCTCCCTTCCCACATGGGCAACCACACCACCCTCCTATTGGTCACCCCAACACCAACCAGACCTACTCCTTCTACAACTGGGCCCCAGCCCCTCTGCTGCAGGGAACAAGCACCGCCCCCCCGCCCCGCCCCCCACCCCCCCACCCCGCCCAGCTTATCATCTCCCGTTGATGACTCGGGCACACACACCCCTTCTCCCAGTGTGCCCACAGCGCGTGCCCTGCTGGGTGTAATGCCGCCATATGCACTCACCCTAAGAGTAATGCACCTATTGACCTCCACCGGCACAGACACACGCACTTCCAGACAGACGTGCCTCCACCCCGCCTTCCTCCATCTGTGTGTACACATGCACACGCATACACTCACTCTCTTCCCCCAGAGGCCCCTCTCCCTGCCTGGCCCGCACCCCCCACCAGCCCAGACGGTCCTCCCAGCCCTCCCGCACAGGCAGGAGGCCTTGGCCCCCTCCACACTGCCATTCATAAACATACGTAGACCCTCCCAGTGCTGGCAGCCGGCGGCCAGCGAACAGAAGTGCGCCCCGGGGCCCTGTGCTGCCCCGCTCCAAAGCAGAGGACAAGGACGCACCAGCTGGCGCCTGGAAAGGGCTCCCAGGCCCAGGTCCCCAGGGATCCCTCCTCCACACTGGACCCTGAGCCCGGTGGCCAGCAAACACCCTCACGCACACCAGCACCCCCCAGGACACTCCGGCAGCAACTAACACCCGAGTTCCACAGCCCCTCCGACGGCCGCGTGCACAGAGACCCAGAGGCGCTGTCCACAGCTGTCCACAGAACCCCGATAGAGCGGTGCGCACCTGAACACGCCGACTCACACTTGTGCCACCATGCCCGCGGGCCACGGCACACACGCCCCTCAACACACCCATGGAAACGCACTGGCGCCCACTCACCGTGGACGGCCCCCCACACGCACTCGGGCTTCGCCATACACACCCAGACAAACATGCCCACAGGCACGGGGGCCCCTACACGGCCTCCCACGCCAACGCGCACGGGCCCCCGGCACACCAACGCACGCGGAACCACTCCCAGACCCCCCTCCAGCACACGCCGGGCCACGCCTGCACACCCGCGGCGCCGCCCTCCCAGCCCGTCCATACCCATCTGACACACACACCCCGTCGCCAACAAGTCGCAGGCCCTCGCTCGGGCCGCCCCTCCGCCCCCTTCCCGGGGCACGCGCCGCGGCCTGCCGCCAGCCCCTGCCTGGCCCCCGCGGGTTTACGATCCCGCGCACCGTGCCGAGCCCAGAGGCCGTGAAATTGGCTGCGAGCGGCAAGGCATGCGGCTGCAAATTCTAAGCACAGGGAAGTAAGGCAGAAACCCGGCGGGCTGCGGGCCACGGCGCGGGCGCGGGGCGGGAGGCTGGCGGACCCGGGCGCGGGGCGGGGCGGGGGGCGAGGGGGTTCCGTGAGCGCGCTCCCGCCCAACCCGCCGGCGTGCACGTGCCCCGCTGGGGTGGGAGGGCAGGGATGGCTGCGCGCGGGTGCGCCCTGGGGGCCCGCCGTCCGGGACGCGCACCGGGGATGGATACACCTCACCGCCCGCGGGATCGGGACCTGCCTCCGCCAGAGCACCCTCCAGATGACCGGCCTCGGGCCACAGCTACGCAACTCTGCGCTGCCGCCTCCGGGAGGCCTTCCCGGCTCTCCGTCCTCCTCCGGCTTCTCTGCTCCCACCTCCACCGCCTGGCAGCCCCTGGCCTCTGCTCGCATGCACAACTCCAGGCTCAGCTCCACCTGCACCCTGGCACCAAAGGAAGGGACAGGGAGGGCATGGTCTCTCCAAGATGCCAGGCCGGCCCTCTCCAGTCTCACTTCATCCCCACGGCACTTCATGCCTTTACCAGCTGTGCGAACTTGAACCCGTGACCGCAGACTCTGCCTCTGTTTCCTCGTCTGGGCAGCAGGAATGAAGCAGAGGGTTGTTTTGAGGGTTTAAGGAGGGCCACTGAACAAGCTTAGAACAGCAGTCGGTGACCGTGGAGATTATTAGTCAGTATTGGCCTGGTCTTGCGGCAGACAAGGGGCCACACTTCTCTGAGCCCAGGCTTCTCTGAAAAAGGCCGATGCCTTTGCTGCCTCCCCACCTGTGTGGGAAATCCGGAAGATGCAGCCCCCTCAGCTGCCCTCCAACCAGCAAACATGGGTGAATTAATAGTCTGGAGGTGCATTAAAAATGCAGGTTCCTGGGCCCCACATCAACCCTCCTGAATCAAAATCTCAGCCAACGAGGCCCAAGAATCTGCATTTTTTAACAAACACCCAGAGACTCTGGCGCTCCCTGACAAAAAGGATAACGCTCCCTTTCTTAGCCCAAAGTTTCCTGTCCCGTGTAATGGATCCCCAGCTGCATTCCAGGCTCATCTTCCCAAAATCCACTCCACGCTTTCCGACCTCCAGACCTTGGCTCCCACCGTCTCTCCACCCGGCCTGCCCCCACCCAGATGCTGGCTGGCCCTCTTTCACCCTCCTCCAGCCAAGATTAAACAAGATAATAGCCGGTGTTGAGCCCTGCGCCTGGCACACAGCAGGTGTGCGGTCACGGGAATCCGGCCTTGCCCTGAGCAGAAGTGGGCCCCGCCTCTCCCATCCTGCTCCCCAGGCTGGCTCAGCACCTGCCCTGCAGCCTGCTCGGCCAGCCCATCAGGGTCAGGTCCACAGACAACCAAGAACCCCCCTGTGACCCAGGCCCTACTGTGTGTAGGCCCCACGCTGGGCACTTGGCAGATGTTTTACGTGTCCCATCTCTCTTCCAGATGTTCCATGTGACTCCTCTGTGTGCGTTCCTGCCTGAGCCCCGGGCCCAGCAGTTATCCCTGGGTGAGATATGCTTGTGGGCACATGCGCGCGCGCACGTGTGTGTGTGTGTGTGTGTGTGTACTGACTGCAAAACGCGTCAGTCCATCCTCAATAGTACATAGATAAGAAGAACTTGCACAGGTCATTTTTGAGGGCCTACTAGTCTGCACCTGTGTGGAGCTGATGTACTAGTAGGAGAGACAGACAGGAAACAGCTAAACAAGCAGAACCATGAACACCCTCCCCTGCCCTGACCCTAGTAGTGAGAAGCGCAGAAAGCAAGGGAGGTGGGCTGCCAACCCCATCACTTGTGTCTCTCCGCCATCCCAGGAGAATTTCAGAGACAGAGGACAAAGATCCGCCAAGGAGGGAAACTGAATCAGGCCTGAGTCTTGGGTCTGGGCCCTGAGCAGGCTGGTCAGGCAGCCCTTCAGAACTGCTCCCCACCTTCCCCCCTGGGAGAGGTGAGGACCAGCGTGCAGAGGCCCATGCAGCATCACACATATACACACGGTCACGTACACGCACAGGTACACACACAGATATGCCCTGCCCCCTCCCAGCCCCTCTGCACCTTCCAGCTGTGGGGACAGGCAGCTCCCAGGCCCCACTCACACCTCTGCGGGGCCCCCTAGCCCGGCTCCTGAAACAGTTTCTATGTATTTCAGGGGGTGAACGTAGAAACTGAAAGGAGAGGGAGGGATACACACACACACACACACACACACACACACACACACATACACAGCCCAGGACCCACTCCAGAGAACCAGGAATGAATAAGGGAGACAGATGGGAAGGGGGAGGGAACTCATCTAATTGGCACCTACTATGTGCCAGACACAATGCTCCGCACTTGACATTCTCTTATGTAACCACACTGGAAAAGTTAGGAACCCGGCATCGTTAGCCCCACTTTATATTGAGGAAGCAGGGCCTTCTGGAAGGGAACTTACTCGCCCAAGACACACACCATTAAAAAGAGACAGAATTTGGACGCTGGGCCCCTAATCTTTCCGCGAGCGAGACAGGAGGGAGAGGACGGTAGAGTGGCCCAGGGGGACTGCAGCTGAGGCCGTGACAGCCTCCGAGCCTGGGGAAGATACTGATCTGGGAGCAGCGTCCCCTCCATCACCCAGGGGCGCCCCCCCGCAGAGGACCCGCTGGGTGCCGGCGCTGTGCTCGGTGCTGGGGGACAACAAGAGAGCGTGCTGCTGGCTTCGGGAATGTCACAGGTCACGCTGGGGGACAGGGGGCACAGAAGGAATGTGGACCAGGCCTGAGACCCTTTGTGCCCCTCTGTCCCTGCAGCCAGCATCACACCCACTGCTTCTCCTGCTGACAGATGAACAAGGCAAGGCCCAGAGAGGCCCCTCACTCAGGGACACCCGAAGACGCAAAGGTCCCCTGGCAGAGGAGTGCACCGATTCGTGGTGCTGTTGTGGGGCTTCTGGTCCCGGTTCCGCTGCTGTGTGGCCCTGAGCTGGTCTGCAACCTCTCTGTGTCTTGTGTGGGAAATGAGGAATAAGAATAGCTGTGCTGCAGAAGGTTCTGTGGGGATTAAACACTTACAAAGAGCTTCACCCCGGGGCCTGGCTCTTGGGCTCAGTGAATATTAGCTCATAGCATTATTATTATTATTACTATCACTGTAATTATTGCTGCCAGTGTCACCAAGCAGCCTCGGCTTGCCCGGGTGGCTCCCTAGCCCTCAGGGCCTCTCTGCGGCCTCCCTGGGGACTGTCTGCAGAGAAGAGGGGGAGGGGCTCTATTATTCCAACCCCCAGAACCACCCCCCACCCCCTGAGGAATAAGGGCCTCTGGTAATAATGGCAGTGACTCTGCCCCAGGTGCTGAGCCATGAGAAGGTTAATTTAATAGGGGATTGGACGGGGCAGTGAGAGGCAGAGGATTGAGTTAACCTTCTGGACTGCCGGTTAAGGAGGCTCGGGCTTCCAGGCGACCCTGCTTCCTGGCTTTCTGCTCTGCAAGGCCCAGGGCACCGCCACCAACTGTGGGGGGACAGAGCTGGGCCCGGGGGGCACTGTAGCTGGAATGGGGGAGGGTAACCGTGATGGGTATCTCCCGGCCCTGTGCGTGGATGCCACACTTTCACACTTGCTCACTGAGCCTGCAAGACAGCAGCCGCCGCCTCGCAGACAGAGGAGAGCAGGGCTGACCCCTGTTGTCACACACAGCCGCTCAGCCGAGGTGTCACTGGAACTGGTTCTGCTTCCAAAGCACACGTCCCGCAGACTTCAGGGAACAAGGAAGCCACACTGGGGAGCGGGCATGGAGCGTGCTAGAAAAGGCTCAGCAGCCGGAAGCACCCATTTCTGTCACCCTGCCTATCGCTGAAGCTTGCAGGGTGGAAGGACTGGGGGTCGAGGCAGCCTCTTACAGTGGCCAGTGGACCCTCCGCCTTGGGGACTCCCCACCTCCACTGCACAGAGCTCCCTGTCCTGCCATAAAAACAATGAAAGTGCCTGCAGGAAGGGACCTGCCCATCCAGTGTGTCTCCCAGCACGCACCCACCGAGCTGGGGAAGGCAGATGGGGGCAAATGCTTGCTAAGGAATCAATCAACAGACAGCTTGCTTTACCATTCGGACCTCAGTTTGCTCATCTGTCAAGTGTCACATGATAGCAGCCGGCCGGCCCGCCCCACAGGACAGCTCTGAGGATCCGAGGAGGCAGAAAGTTCTTTACAAAGTTCGACTCCGAGCTGGAGGACAGGAGGCCAGGGACGTGGTAGACAGAGCCCCCACATGGGCCAGGCACCCGGCACCCCGGAGGCTCACCGTCTCCCGTGACACCCCTCACCTTTCCAACCACCCCTGCCCCAGGTTACACATGAGACACGAGGCCCGGAGAGGTGACAGGAAGGCCTAAATCACAAAGCACAGAGTGGCCACATGGGGCTGGAACCAGCGGGCCCCGTCCCCCTGGCTGTGCTGTCACATAAATTTGCTCACACAGCCTCGCTCACAAACACGTATCTCCATGACCTGGCTGGGGCTGGTGGAGAACAGGGACTGTCGGGGGAGGGGAAGAGGCACCCCACTGAAAGATGGGGGGCAGAGGAGAGGCCTTCAGGAGAGGGGCCCCACACCCACTTGGGGCATCTGGAGAGGGACCACTCACTCAGGGGCTCCATCCTCCTCCCCCTCTCACGGCTCACAACACAGGGCACAGAACCACACTCAGCCACACGCCCTCCCACTTGACATCACACACTCTGGCTGCTGAGGGTGACCCCTCACCCTGCTGTCCCAGTGACGTCACTGGCAGCCTGGAGCTGATGTCACACCCAGAGCTTCTCACTGACGTCACACCCACAGACAAATGCTGACGTTACGCACACTTCTCCCAGAGACCCCTCCCCCTTCAATTACTCGTCTTTCTTGCTGCTCAGGGGCAGATGGCCCAGAGGTCGCCACCCACGTACACAGCTCGAGTCACTCAGGACAGGCGTTCACAGACAGGGCCTGAGTGTGCATGTGCGCGTGTGTGCATTCCTCACAGGACACACGTTTACACACATGCGCAGGCCCATGTGCCCTGCCGCTGGCCTAGACACAATCTGTCCCACAGGTGCCCCCCAGGCCACGGGCGCAGGTGTGTGAGCCATGGACACACATGTACACAGGCAAATCCTCCCCGCCCCACACCCGTGATGCGGCTCCTTGTATGAAAATGTCCCTCAATGACTAAATCGGGCAGCCCAGGGCTGTCAGCTTCTACCACATTCCTCCAGGTGTTGCCAGCACCCCCCCCGCCCCCCCGCCTGCTTCTCTCCTCCTCCGACAGCCTGGCCTGCTGACAGCGACATCCGCAACCCGGACACACACACACACATACTCCAGTCCAACACCTGTGTCTGGGCAGGGGGGGCAGGGGGATGGAGGCAGTGCCCTCCAGAGGTTGCCACTGGGCTAGGAAGGGTTCGGGGAAAGGGGCAAAGCACGGAGCGCACAGCGACAGAAAGTGCCCTCAAGTCCCATGTTCCTCCCGAGCTCAGCCGAGGGCCAGCGCCACCATCCCCTTCTAACCTCTCTCCTTGGGCATGCCTGACACACTGTGGCTGCCTCTGTCCTGGACACACGCTCCCCGAGTGCACACACAGACATGCAGACCAGCTCTGTCCTCTCCAAACATTCCAAGAAAATCCTGCTGGGCCACAGTGTGTGTGTGTGTGTGTGTGTGTGTGTTCAGACAGAGCGAGCAGGGTCCATGCGTGCACACAGCGCTGTGTGCACACACAGGGCACACACGTCCCTCCCCACGTGCACACACCACCACCCCCCAGCCAACACGCCCACCCCCCTGCCCCCATCTTCTGCCAGTTGCTGGAGTCCACACATGCAAACACACACACACACACACACACACACACACACACACACACACACGCAGCCCGGCAGTGGCCCTCCCTGCCAGAGCTGCAGTCTATGCCGATTTCTGCTGCTTCCCAGGGCTGTCTCCCTGCTTGCCCCACACCAGCACCACGGAGAAGGGGGCAAAGCCTTTGCAAGGATCCCCACCCACCTAGGGGACCCCATTCCCCGCATCTGGTCCTCTTAGCAAATCCATCGCCCTCCTGCGGGTAAAGGGGGTAAAGCCCCACCCTGCCCCCCTCCCCCTGGAGCAGCACCAATCAAACCCCCCCTTACCAGCTAGGAAGATGAATTCCTCGACCCCGGCAGCACTCGGGGAGAGAGGGGGCTAGAGTCCCCGATTCGCCAGGATGGGGGCAGAGAGGTGCGGTGTGGCACTGACTGGTACAGCCGTCCACCATCGAGCCTCCGCACCACCCCCCAAAAATGCTCACCTCACCGACCGTCCTCCGCGTCCTCACACCACGCCTCCGCCCACCACCACCAGTACCCCCCGCACTGGGTGGTCCCCCGGGGGTCTCACAGCGATCCCCAGACCCCGGAGCCCCTGGGGGTGGCTTTCCCTGTCTCATCCTCCCCCCCCCACGCCCCAGGATGTGTCCCCCGGCAAGCCCCACCCCCACCGGCGGAGGGGGGTGCCCTCCGGGTTCCAGCCCTCACTCCCACCGCCTCCGCCGGCCGCGGGCGCTCGGATCCGGAGGGATTCACTTACCTCCAGCCCAGCCGGGATCCGGGCCGAGCGCCGCTTCCGGCGGCGGCGGCGGCTGCGGGGCCTGCGCGCGAGTGTGAGTGTGAGTGTGAGCGCGGGTGCGAGTGCGCGCGGCGCCCGGCCGGGGCTCGGTGCGTGTCGTGTGTCTGTGGCGTGGCCCGCGTGTGCGTGTGTGTGTGTGTCTGCGAGCGAGCGTGTGCGCGCAGACACCGCCACCCCCGCCTCCCCGTCGCCGCGCCTCTGCCTCGGCGGGGCCCGCCTCCCGGGAGGGGGCCGGGGCGCAGCGTGCGTCAGGGGCCGCGGCCGGCGGTCTGTCCGTCCGCCCGGGCCCGCCCCGGCGCCCGGCTCCCTCCGCAGGCCTGTCCGCAGCGAGACCCCGCCCGCCCCCTCTCGAGGCTGGCTCCTGCCACCGCCACACGCGCACGCACAGACCCACGGCCGCGGGGCGGGGGCCGCGCCCGGCTCCAACGCCGCAGCTGCAGCGCCCGGGAAGGCGGCGGCGGCCGCGCGGACCCCGGAGCCCCCGGCCCTGGCCGGGCGCCCGCCCCCCCCCGGCCCCCCCCCGCCCCCCCCCCCCCCCCCCCGGGGCCGCCCGCGGCCCCCCCCCCCCCGCCCCACCCCTCGACTCCACCTCCACGGGACCCCCTCCTCACCTCGTCCCCGCCGCCCGCCGCCCGCGCTCCACCGCTGGCAACCCGAGAAGTGCGGCTACTGCGTTCCCATTTTACAGGCGAGCCAACTGAGGCTCGGGGGAGAGGAGTGACTCGCCCAAGGTCACACAGCGAACTTGACCTCAGAGACAGTGTTAGACTCCAGATCTCGACCCTTGTGCAGGGGCTCTCAGCAGCGGCTCACTACCCTTCACCCCCCCGCCCCCCGAGACGCTTCTTCGGCCCCTAGCCCCTCCCTGGCCAGCACCCCCACACACCTGTGCCACCCGCAAAAGGGTAGAAGCTAGGGGGAGGAGGTAGGAGATGCAGAAAGAAAGCTCTGGCATCCGGGCCTCTACTCCTGCACTTGGGCACACAAGCACCTGGTGGGGAGACTCGGCTTGTGTCCTGTGCACACGAAGAAACGCGCGCCTTCTCTCGGCCCCCACGATCCGCAAACCCACACGCTGAAGCCCTGCCTGGAGCAGGGCCTCCGCGTCTCCATCATTGAGGACAGGCATCCATCCAGTGCCTGTCCTCAGGTGGTACACAGCAGAACGTGAGATCCGGGCCGCAGGAACTCGCCGCAGGAGCATCCCATCCAGGCCAAGAACGGCAGCGACTCCCGGGAAGGAGCCACGGCCCGAGCTGAATCTTGACGGATGAGTAAGAGTTGGTCAGCTGAAGAAGGTGGAGAGGGATGTATCAGGCTGTGGGAACAGCCTATGCAAAGGCACAGAGGCGTGAAACAGCCTGGTGTGTGTGTGTGCAGGAATCTCCACAGAGCTGGGCATCACTGGTGCAACAAGAACGTCTGCTCAGAAATTCCTCCCTCCTGTCAACGGGGACCAGGAAAGCAGGTCCAGGATGAGACTGGGAGGACAGAGAAGACCTGGGACGCAGGCCACCTTTATCTCCCCAAGTAGGAGACAGACAACAGGGTTGCACCTCTGCCCTCCACAACTGCACCCCAGGCTGCTTAGCACACTCCTACCCACCCTTCAAGGCCCCTCACTGCAGATCCTACAAGTCATTACGCTGTCTCTGCCCTCTGAACTGAGCCCTCCTACAGGGCAAGGGCTGTTCGGAACGCATTGCATGTTCCCCGTACAGAGCTGGGGCAAGAAGCAGGGTCCCAGGCCAAAGTCCTTGCGAGAGGAACCTTCCCCCACCGCCCCGCTCACCTCAGGAGGAGACACAGCGACTCCTGCGCCCTCTGGCGGATAGAGTGCGCAACTGCAGAGAGCTCCCCACCCCGCCCCCCGCCCCAGTATTACCTCCGTGCGGCTCTTGCGAGCAGATCCTCTTCAGAGGTGGGCACTGGTGAGGCCCGCCTAATCCGCTCCGGCCCAAGGAACTAAGCCATGATCTCAAGACATACCAAGCAGTGGGTGGCCAAACAGCCTCTTCTGGTTCTGCTTGGATGACTTTCCCAGCCATCTGCGAAGGGACAGGTCACACCCCTCTCTGAGCCTCAGTTTCCCTTTGGTGAAATGAGAATAACAAAAGCAGCCCTGTCCCCAACACAATGCTGGGCTCACTACATGAGCACTCCCTTACCTTGGGACCTCCAGGTCTAGCTGGTTTAGCTCTGGGGTGCTTTTGAGCTCTAAAATGTTCTAAGACTCTCTCCCTGGAGACTGTCCTTAGTAGGCAGACATAGACTGGAAAGACTTTCAAACTCTTAACTTAGTCACTGCCACTAAATAGAAGAGAGAGTTGGCCTGGGCTCACCGAGGGTCATGGTGGACCACACTATTGGGACACCCGATTGGGCATTCTCTAGATGAGCACTGTCCAATAGAATTTTCTGTGATGGTGGAAATGTTTTATTTTTTTAAGATTATTTATTTATTAGAGAGAGAGTGCACACAAGCAGGGGGAAGAGCAGAGGGAGAGGGACAAGCCGACTCCCCACTGAGTGTGGAACCTGCCCCTGCGCAGGGCTTGATCACATGACCCTGAGATCATGACCTGAACAGAAATCAAGAGTCGGGCGCTCAACTGACTGAGTCACACGGGTACCCCTTTTAAAAAAATTTTTTAAAGATTTATTTATTTATTTATTTAGAGAGCCATGTGATGGTGGGAATGTTCTACCTGCACTGTCCAATGTCACTAACCACATGTGGCGGTGGAGTGCTTGAAATTGTGGCTAGTGTGGCCGAGGAACTGAATTTTTAATTTTTATTAATTTAGGTTTAAATAGCTGTATGTGGCTAGTGGCTACCATGTTGGATAGTGCGGGTCCAGAAGGACAGCGACCTCCTCGCTAAAATAGAGCCCGTAGGGAGCTCTCTCACACACACACACACACACACACACACACACACACAACACACAGCTCCCCCAGCACCCTGGCCAGGCCTAGGGAGCAGGGGTGATAAGGAGACTGCCTAGAATCTCTCTAGATGGACAGGTAAGGTTGAGACACACGTGGGCAGCAATATGTCCATCTCTATAGCCATTGTCCTCGGTCAGGCCTTGCTGTCTTCCACCTGGACACCTGGACACCTGCGACAACCTTCCTCCTCACCCTCCAATAGCCCCTACGCAGGGAGGCAGTAGGTTTCATTTCTCATGACGATGCCAGATGATTGGCAACAGCTGCCTGGATTCTCCCATTGCAGGCAGTGTCATGATCAATTGGTGTTGTCTGCCTTGGGTGCAGCCATAGGCACCAGTGGTATGCCCTCTCTGCTAGGGAATCAAACCCCAACTCCTTAACTTGCCCAAATAAGGCCCTTGGCAGTTGGGCCTTTACTTACCCCTCCGGCATCCTCTCGTATCACCCCACACATGCTCTGGGTCCCAGCGACTCCAATCCCTGCCCTTTCCAGAACATGCCATGAAACTCTCACCCCATAATCTCCATACCATTTGTGTTTTTGATGCTGCTGTTCTCTCAGCCTGGATGCCTTCCCTCTTCTCATATTCCCTCTCCCCTCTCTACTTCCAGTCTTTCATCAGGTACTGCTCAAAGGCCACCTCCTCTGTGAAGCCTCCCCTGACTACCCCTAAGCTGAGCTGGCCAAGTTGCTTCTTCCTCCACTGGTTCCTGGAACACTCTGTGTGGGTCTGAATGACAGCATGCATCCTATCGTACTATTATTCATTCTCACATGTGTCCTCCCCCGACTTACTCCTCACCCATCACCTCCATCATAGTAGCTACTGTGTATGGTGGCTCACTCAGGACCAAGCACTGTGCAGAGCGATTTTCATACATTATTCTCACTAATAAGCCACCAAAGTGGACATTAGGGGGCTTTTGTTCTGGGAACCCGGCGTCTAGCTCCCTTCCCACCAACGCCACAATGGCCCCTCTCCCCACCGCCATGTGGGGTCTTGGTGGAATGCGAATCCAGATGCCCCCCAACCCGCCTGCTGGGCTAGTTGAGCTATCAGAGGAGTGACACGTGGACAGGAAAAACCACCGAAGCAGAACCATCCCAGAAGCCTTAGTGCCCGATGACAGACAGGTGTTTCCAGCTGCCTGGACCCCCATCCTGGACCCCAGACCCTGTCTGTTCTGGAATCTCCCAGCGGTGCCTGGGAGCTGCCTCTAACAGCCCACCACTGAGTGCCCCTTGTCCCTGAGTTGACCACATCCAAATGAGCCCACAGCCCTGGCCACATCGCCATGAGGACATTTTTTCTGGAAGCTCTTCTTTTCTGAGGGGCTCAGAGAGTGAAGCGGTAAGAGCCAGAAGAACACAGGAATGCTAAAAGCTGCCCGTGCTGTTTAAGGTGAACAGCAAGATCCACCCTTTGTACTTAGATGAATTGTTTTTCACTTGGTCTACATGGCATTTTGAGTTGATTAAGAAAATTAGGTTAAGCGATGCTTTTAGTGAAACACACAGATAGCAGAGTATGTATGAGGCATCACATTCCTGTTTGAGATCCAAACCAAAAAGCAGATTTTCCGCTGTGTCTCCGATGCTGGAAGCAAGGCTACAATCACTTGAGACAAGACCTAGTGATGAGACACAGGACCCAGAAGGGAAAACTGAAGCTCCCCTTCCTAAAATCTCTGCACCTTGCCCACCATGGAGCCATCCCGATGGAATATAAAGACGTGGAGACTGAGCTTCTCGGGAAGGGAGGCCCTTTACCTTGGGAGGGTTTTGTTTTGCTAGGCACTGTGACAGGTCAGGGTATGCAAGGTTGAAGGCAGGGGGCAAATTCCCAGTCCTAATAAGGATGGGAGGATGCGGAGCTGGGGGTTGAGAGAAAGTGGGTGGTGGGGGGAGAGGAGATTGCTGGTCAGGAGAGGAGGGATGCAGCAAAATCCCCAGAGGAGGCTTGGTCATGAATGGATCTTGGAGAACACACACATTTCCAAAAAGGATTTTTAAGTCATTTTGCCATGGAGTGTGCAATATAATCCCCCCTCCCCACTTCAGCCTCCCCAAACACCTTCCCTGCCCTGCTTCCTCTAGAGATGTCTACATGCTCTTCTTTGTATGGTCAGTATTAATTTACAATCACCTACATATTAATCATATTGCATTAATTCTTTCCTCTCACGTTTTCACCCAGAATTATTTTGCTCATGGATATTTTGCAGCAATTTACTTTAGTGAGTGTTTGCTATTTTCAAACTCTGTACTCTTGTTTATCTGAATTCATTGTATTTGGCTGTGAAAGAGATTTTTTGATGGTTATCGACTTCTAGGTCATCGGCTGTTTCCTTTTAGCATTATGAAAGGTGTGACACTATTTACTGACAAAAAAAAAATAGAAAAGTCTACATGCTTGTCATATTAGCCATCTGTGGCTGTGTTAACACATTACCTCAGAACTCAGTGGCTTATATCAGAATTAAAAAAAAAAAACAGTTATTATTGTGCTGTTACTGCAGTCAGGAATTTGGGAGTGGGTGATTCTTGCTTGAGAAATCTCCTAAGATTGAGTCAGGCTGCTGCTGGGGCCGCACTCATCCGAAGGCTGGGCTGGGGCTTGAGGAGGTTGGTGCCAGGCAGTGGGCAGGAGGCCTCGGTTTGTGCCCCATGGACCTCTCAACAGGATTGCATGAGCGTCCTCCCAGCATGGCGGCTGCTTCCCCCAGAGCAAGAGCAAAGAGGAAGCCACGGGGTCTTGTATGACCTATCCTCCGAAGTCACACGTCCTCAATGTTTGCAATTTCCTATTGGTTACACAGGTCCGCCCCCCTCACCATCGGAGAGAAGGACACAGGATATGAATTCCGGGAGGAAGGTATCCTCGGGAGCCATCTTGGGAGCCAATGGGCTTGAGGTCAATCAATTATATTGGGGGGAAATTGAGAAAGTTCTGTGTTCTGCATCCAGACTAGCAGAGGCAAAAACAGAATTAGGAGTATAGATACTGGAGCTGGAGAACCTAATTCCATAGGATTCTATGATTCCGAGAGTCTCTAGTCCTCATATCCACGAATCAAGGGCAGCTCAAGGCTAATGGGGCAGGAAGAATGTACATAAAGTCCCTGATGAGGCTACACTAGAGGCTGGCTGGGTGTGCATCCCCCAGGAGAGGGTGCCTGTGAGGCTCAGAGGCCAAGGCCACACTCTAGGGGATATTTTGAAGTGTCCACGGGGATACCCTTTGACCCACAGATCGAGTTATGGGAGGGCCCCCAGGGAAGTTCATTAAGGGTGCTGATGGCATCCTGCCTGCCTGGCTTGGAGCTGAGATTCCTGGGTGGTGAGCTTGGCCAGCCTGCCTCCCCACCAGTCTCAGTAAAGCAGACCTGGAGGGTACCCTGGGACAGGAAAGGAATGAGATCCCCACCCCACCCCCACCCCCATTGATCTACCTGGTGTCTCCACTGGAAGGTGAGCAACTCCCAGATCTGGCCTTGTCCGACTTGGTCTGTGCCCCAGGTGCCCAGGCACTCACCAGGCACAGAGGGGAGTGCTCTGGGTGGGAGGGCCCTCATGAGCGGCCCCACCCAGTGGCACAAGGGTCAGGCTGAGAGGCTGAGGCTGCTCCAACACAGGTAGGGTCTGCATGCATGTGACAGACCACCTCTCGCAGCCTTCAGAGCCAGGAGTCACTTCTGAGACACCCCCCAGGGAGATCCAGAAGGGGATAAGGGGGGGTCCAGGCACTGTGCATCTACCGGATTTTTGCTGCCCACTAGCCAGAGGCTGCTGAGCCCCACGCAGCCAAGGTGTCTGCCATTCGGGTCTAAGCACCCTTACATGGGGACTCAGAATTCTGCCGTCCAGGGACTCTTGCCGGGCACCTCAGGCCTCGGTCCTGCAGCCAGAGCAGGGGAGTGGCGTGAGTCTCTGCTGGCTCAGCGGCCACAAGGTCAGCCAGGCAGCCTGCGTTATTAAACCATCTATCTGGCTCTGCCCAGAGGGATGCTGGGGTGGGGGTAGACTCCATTCTACTGCCTGGGTCCAGAACTGGGGCAGCCGGAGGCCCCTGGGAGGCTGGAGGCCACCAGCCTCGTGGCCTGGCTCGCCACCGTTTTCCTGCTGCCGGCCCCAAGACTCAGGATGCTTCAGGGACCGGGGAGACGCTGACTGGCTGGTTTCCTCCTGTTCTTTCTCTGTTCAAAAACTTCCCGGCTCTGACTCCATGGGATAAAGTGCCACTCCTTACTCTAGCATCTGGAGTTTTCTGCAACCTGGCCACATTCTACCCAGAATCATAATAATAGCTCGAAATTGGGGCGTTTACTATTTCTTTCAGGCTCGATGCCAAGTGTTTCCCATGAATTAAAGTCTCAGCGAGCAACGACAGCTATCTTAGGAGGTACTTACTGCTCTTATGCCCATTTCACTGATGAAGCTCAGAGATGCTAAGCAATTTAACCAAGGCTGCCCAGAGGGAAGGAGCAATGCCATGATCCACCCAGGTTTTCCTGCTGAGGGAGCCATGCTGTAGCCCAGAACGCTTGGGGTATTTGAGGCTGGTCGTCCCATTCTCAGCCTTTATACTCAATGTGCTCTCGGTCTAAAATCTGGGTGTCTGAAGGTCCCTGTGGGCAGGAGAGTAGCTGTGTGTTCCCGAGGTTCTGTGGGGAATGGAGGGTGTATGCCTGCTACCAAGTTACTCAGACCCCAACCCCGGTGCCACCTTGATGGCGCCCGGGGCTCCCCACAAACCGGAGCCATCCACGACCCCTATGAGCTCTGCCTCCAAAGTGTACCCTAAACCCAGCCCCATCCCTCCCCGTCTCTGCCATACCAGCAAAGGCGGGGTCCATCCTCTTCTCCTCTGTTCGATCAGAAGCCATCATGCAGTTAGCACTCCCAAAACGTTTGTGGAATAAAATGATCCAGTTCGTGCCTGAGGGAACAAATGAAGGAAGGAAAGAAGGAACGAAGAGTCATCCGAGGAGGAAAGCAAATGTCTGGGAGAATGGGAAGGTGAGTGAATTCAGCTCTGCCCTGGGGGCCAGGGTGGGGGCCCTGGGCAGAAGGAGAGCGGGCACAGGAAGAGATGCCCCAGCTCCCTGCCAGCCTGACAGGTGCAGAGGGGCAGGCAGGCAGCGCACCCAGAAGGAACGAGGCACAGACGCGTGACATGGCCAGAGCAGCAGGGGGCAACTGAGACCCAGGAAGGCAACCCCGGACCCTGTCTTCGTCCCTCCTCAGGCTCTGCAAGGTCCTTCCCAGCCCAAGCTCGGGTGCCCAGGAAAGGTGGCCGCATGCCCTGTCTACATCCCCTGGATTTCCCGGATGGTGTCTCTCCCTTCCTGGCCCACAGCCCAGACCTCAGATAAAAGAGCGACTTCTGCCCTTGCTCACGCGCGCAAATCCTTCTGATTGTTCTGCCTGTGGTTTCCCTCAAGCTTCTCTCAAATCTCCTGCTCTCCCCGTCCCGGCACCTCTTGCTTGGAGCCCGTGGAACCAGGTCCCCACAGCTCCATCATTTTATCCTCAGAACAAGCACTAGACAAGCGTCCACGTTCCCAACACCAGCTACCTCTTGGTTTCACTGGGTCCGGCCAGACCGATGTGGGGCTTTCCCCCCTACTTCTGCGGAGGAAAGTTTCTGCCAGCGGCCCAGTTCCCTCTCCCTCCCCTCTGGTGCCTTTCCCAGAGCAGAGCCCAATGAGCAGCACACTCAGCTCCCAGCACCAGGAGGAGGAGTCCCCACACAGGACCTGGAGGTGGGAGGACCTGTGAAGTCAGGGGGCTGTGTGCGAACCAGGAGCGGAGTGAGGCAGGTGTCAGGGCCACAGCCAAGCAGGCTGGAGTTCAAGCGGGGCAGGTCCCAGACTCCTTGGAGAAGATACCAACATCCTTCACCATGTATAGGGGGCCTCCCTTCGTGCCGTTATATACAACCCGTCAAATCCTCACAGCAACTTGAGAGGAAGGTATTAATCAGGGCTCATTGGTTGCAAGTGACAGAAACCCAACTCAGGCCCAGTTTGAATTGACTTAAACTCAAAAGAAGATATATTGGCTCCCAGAACGGGGCAGGCTGGGAACGCTGTGCCTGAGGAAAACTGGGAAGGAGAAGGAGGCCATCTTGAATGCCATCAGCATTCATTCTCTCTCTCTGTCTCTCTGTCTCTCTCTCCCTGGCTTAGTTCTTTCGGGCCATAGTCCCTCTGCAATGGAACCAGGAGTACCCACAACCCCGGGCTGACAGCCTCCCAGACTGACGGGGAGACTGAGAGAGCTTTTCCTCCCGTTCCAAGCTGAACAATTCTAGGGAAGGGCTCTGATTGGCCCAGCCTGGGTCACATGCTTACCCCCCTGGACCAATCACTGTGGCCAGGATGATGAGGGCAAATTAATGGCCCAGCCTGGGTCAGGTATCCCCACTCTTGTCACCGGGGGAGGGACCCTGGGCAGACAAAAGCAATAACAGCAGTGCAGGTTTTGTTTGGTTTTTAATCAACATCTTATTTTGGAATAATTTTAGGTTTCGAGAAAAAAGGCAAAGGTAGTGCAGGAGCGTTTGGCCGTGTACCCTTAGCCCAGCTTCTCGCGATGTTGACGTCTTACATAACCACGGTATGTTTGTCAGAACTAAGAAATTAGCATTGGTACATTGCTATTAACTAAACTCCAGACTCCACTTAGATTCGCCCGTTTGTCCACTAACGGCTTTTTTCTGTTCCGGCATCCCGTCCCGGAGACCACATCACATTCACTCATTCCGTCCTCTTCGTCTCCTCCGCTCTACGACGGGTTCTACTTCTTCTCTTGCTTTTCATGACCTTGGCAGTTTTGAAGGGTACCGGTCACGTATTCTGTAGCCTGTCCCTTGGGGCTTATCTGATGTTTTCTCACATCATGGGTCCCAGGACCGGGAGAAGAGCACAGAGCTGTGATGCCCTTGCCCTTGCTGTGTATCAGGGGGTAGGTGACATCCACATGACTGGTGATGCCAACCTTGAGCACTTGGGTAAGGTGGGGATTTGCTCCCATTTGACACATGGAGAAACTGAGGCTTGCAGAAGCTGAGCTGCTTGCTTTAGAGTGAGTAGCAAGACAAAATATGAACCAGGCCTGTCTGACTCCCATTATCCCACAGTTCCTTGGCGTTTTAGACGGGAAAACTGAGGCAGGAGCCCAGCCCTAGGGATGGGAAGGTGAGAAAGACTGCACCATGGAATCTACATGTGAGGTTTCCAGCAAGAAGCCGGAGCCCAAAAATTCTTCTTGCAGGTGCGAGGCCCTGTCCGGACTGGCCTGGGAGCCTGGAAGCCACAGTAGACTCTAGCCAGGAGGGGCAGGGAAAGGACACAGGCTGACACAAGGACCATGGCTCAGCTAGGTAGGAAGTATGAAGGAAGGAGGGAATGGCAAGTGTGACTAGGCCAGAGCAATCCAGGAAGGCTCCCTGGAAGAGAAGGCTGAGATTGTAGGAATAGTCGAGAAGGCAGCTCCGGTGAGAGGTCTGTCCCAGGAGACAGGAGAGCAAAGTGTTTCAGACCAGGTGCTGTGAAATCCAACAAGACTGGGTTCAGTTTCTTGTGCTATCACTGCCTGACAAGTGGTCTTGGGCAAGTGACCACTTCTCGAGCTGATTCCGGGCTTCCTGGCTCCGAGGCTTTGCCTGCCCTGCTCCCCTGAAATGCTCATTCCTGCGCCAGCTCTCAGACCTCTCCATCCTGGCCCAGCTACATACTTTGCGGGCCCCCTTTTTCAAAAATGATTAAGGCTTTCAAGATAGTGAGGCAGGCCATTAAAGTGTGGGGTCCTTCAAGGCAGGGGTGACAGCACGGGTCACATGCCCATGAAGGTGACCCCGTTCCCAGCCCTCGGTGACCACCCAGACCCTGCGATCTGACAGCCATATTTTCTCTACGGTTCCTTGGCCATTCATCCCCAGCCGCCTACGGGCACCACTGGGGCCATCCTACCGAGCAGCTGCTTTGCTCTCACGTGGCTTGTCCTTGTCTTGCCCTGGGTGGAAGGTTGGAGGAGATGAAAGCCAAGGTGCTTCCAAAAGTTAAATTTGATGTCCTTTCATTTTATGGCTTTAATATTTTTTTGTCAGGAAGCTTCCCAGCTCCCACACCTGAGATGCCAAGAGGTGAGGGGTCAGGGTTTCCCTCATGCGGTCTCAAAACCCTGACGCCCCCAGGCAGCGTGGAAGTTTTAGAGGAGAAAATAACAGGTGGAAGAATTTCATCCACTTACATTGTGCAAATTTGAAATGTAAAATTAATGGCGATTTTTGTAGAAATCGCTGGGTTCTTAAAAGTGGTATGTGTTTTCCAAAGTACATCAGTCGGGGATGGTGGGTCCAAAGGGACCAACCTTCCCTCAACAGGGTGCTGTCAGCCTGCCTGGCACACATTTTTGCATTTTGTGCGTTACTACTCGTTTGTTAACTTTGCTTCCCCACCCCCTTGTTGTCAAGTGGCAGACTATTAGAATCAGCCTGCCGGCACACATCTCTTCCCTCTGCCGTGAAAACGTGTGCAACTTGCTTAAGCTCTCTGGGGTTAAATGTCTGTATCTGAAAATTCGAGAACTAAATTAGTTCTATGTCTTGGGTTCCTGTTCTGGCTTAAAAATTCTAGTGATGGGGAAAAAAGCCCACAACCATTTGATTCTGCTCATAGTTTTATGGGTCAGGAATCCGGGAAGGGCTCAGCGGAGCACCTCACGCTTGGGGTTCTTGTGGGGGTGCAGTCAGATACATTCTGGGGCTGCCATCGTCTGATGGCCCAGCTGGGCTTGCAGCATGTACAAGATGGCTCACTCACAGAACTGGCGCCTGGTGTGTGCCCTAGGTTGGCAGCTAGCTCTGCTGGAGCTGGTGACCAAAGTGCTTACCTCCATCATGGCAGGATCAGGGAGCCAGGCTTTTTCCAGAACAAGCGTCCCGGGAGAACCAGGCAGAAGCTACACGGCCTTTTCGTACCTGGCCTTGGAAATCACAAGTCATCACTTCCCCTCCTTTCCACTGGTGATAAGTGAGTCACTAATGCCAGCACAGATTAAAGGGGAAGGGACATAGATGCCACTTCTTAATAGAAGTGTCCCCCAAAATTGGGACCATGTTTTCAAACTGTCACAACGTATATAAAGCACTCAGAATGGTGCCGGGCACATAGGAAGCCCTTAAATGCATTTGCTGTCAGGTTATCGCCCTGAATAACGAAAATGGATTGGTAAGACAAAAATGGCTTGTTGAACCACTAAAGTAGGGATGAGAATATTAATGTAAATTTACATTTCAGAAAAAGGCATAAACATCCACTGTGAAGAGGATTTTGATGCGCCTGTGGAATGTGCTGGTTTGGAGAGGTAGGATTTTGCACAGGGAAAGAGGAAAAGTAAAAATAGAAAGGACAACCTAAATAGCTGAAACTGAAGTCACGTCATACCTACGACCAGCGTGGGGTCTCTCATGTCGGCTCGTCTGGCGGCAGCGAGGAGCCTCTGAAGTTTGCACATCTTTCCCCCCAACAAAACAATCGAGCCATCGCTCTGGGAAACCACTGGAGTGTTTCTAGAACAAGCACAAAATAAAGCTTTCCAGTACAAAATTGATGACTTCCATCCCTAAAGGCGGAGAAGGGACCAGAAGCCCAGAGGCATTATTCAAAGGTGCTTGCCTCGTAGAGAAGCCAGGTAGAAGCTATTCTATTGTTGAGACAGTTACAGAGCCAGCCACACGGTGAGTGACAAGTCAGAGCGGACAGGTTTAGCGGCTGGCAAAATTATTTTCTCTCTTATCCGATAACACTATTGGGAGTGTGGGGGCGGTCCGTAAAATCAGCGACCAACAATGTAGAAGGTGGGTGGTTATCCCACAGATGCGCTGGCAGGTACCTCCCCGTACAGATGCACAAAACCACTGGTGCACAGGGCAGCTCAGACCTTGGCACGCGCACGGAACGGTGTGGCAGCAAGCCTCCTTCCTGCTCTTAGCTGAACCCGGCTGCATTTGATGGGCAATGTGCCCAGCGCTCAGCCCATCCTGAGAATTCTGATCCTGATTTCCCAGCCTCCCTTGCAGCTAGGGGTAGGCATGCAACCTCGTTCTGACCAATGAGATTGAAGCAGAAAGCAGCTGGTGGGTTTCCAAGAAAGCTTTTTTTTTTTCCTTTTAAAAGAAGTCAGACACAACTGGTGGGCCTTTCTTCCACCTTCTCCCCGCCTGGAACACTGACATAACGCTGGAGCCTGCTGTGGTAGTCATCTTGTCCCGCCTCCAGGCTTCTTGTCGGGTGAGGGAAACCACCACATTGGACACAGCAGACTGCTCCTTCCTCCTTGAAACCCTCTCCTCGTGCTCTCCTCCCATTCGAGTGTCAACTCCATGAGAACCAGGATGTTCGTTTTCTTGTTCACTGCTCAACCATCACTGCTGTGGGGGCTCAACACCATTCATTGGATGAATGAAGAGACTTCTAGTTGTCCCCTAATATCTACTCTCTTTTTCTTCTGCAGAAATAGAAATCTGGGGGCACCTGAGTGGCTCGGTCAGTGGAGTGTCCGACTCTTGATTTTGGCTCAGGTCACGATCTCAGGATCATGAGATCGAGCCCCATGCTGGGCTCTGCGATGGGCATGGAGCCTGCTTAAGATTCTCTCCCTCTGCCTCTGCCCCTCCCCCACCCCCGCCCCCTCACCGCTCACATGTGCACTCCCACGTGCCCTCTCTCTAAAAAAAAGAAAGAAAGAAAAGAAAAAAAATTTTTTTGCTGAGTACATAGCTGCCCAGATAAAGACTACATTTCCCAGCTTACTATGCAGATGGGTGTGGCCATATGTCTGGATTCTAGCCAATGAAATGAGAGCAGAGACAAGGAGTGCAATTTCCTATTCATGCCCTCTCAAGGAAAAGTGCATACCTCTTCTTTGTCTCTGTGCCCTTCCCACAGGCTGGAATGTGGCTGCAATGGCAGGAGCGGGAACGGCCATCTTAAACCAGACAGTGGAGCCAGCTACAAGTTGAGGGAGGCAGGTAATACAATGAAAACCTGCAACCGATCAGCGCTGGTCACATCATGCTCAGACTGTTATATCCGAGAGAAGTAAACGTCTATCTTACTTAAATCTCTGTCATTCAAGCTTTTCTTATAGCAGATCTATAGTCTCAGGAATGCATCTTTATTTACTAAAACATTGGTGGTTGGAGTTTTTCCAACAGACGCAGCCTGATCTGTACATATATGAAGGAAATGTCCTCCACGATGTATTTGGTCCTGTCCATCACTCAACATTGGTGCTGCAGAGGAGGACGTTCTTTGGTTAAGTTGATGATTACTTGTGAGCCACGACGTAGACCGGAAAGGGCCACAGAGATCAGGACCGACTCTCCGTTGCCGTGTGGGCTGCTAGGAAGGGCACTGCTATGTGGATGGAGGCACTTGCTTGGGATGCCAGTGGTCAAAGCTTACTCACAGTGAGCAGCTAGCAGACAACAATGTGTTTCCAGATCTTCATTCAGTGCCAAGAGAAATTGAGAATATTATAAGTGCAATCAAGCCAAGGCCACTGAGTGGACGTCTTTTTAGCCAGCTGTCAAAAGAGATGGGCTGAACAAAAGTCTGCTTTTCCAACCTGAGCCACTCTCGCTGCTGAATGAAGGTGCACATCAAGTTGGTTTTTTTTTTTAATGAGGGCCAAGATTCACAGTCTTTCTCTGTGATACAATAATGCCAATGAAAACCATTCCTTTGATTTTAAGAAACCTGACTTGTCTATACAGTTGCACCTGGAATAATGAGACTCTATCAAATGTTCACGTTTGATAAAAAGATATCAGGGTTTTTGAAAGACTGACTGGGGGGCAAATTTCTTGGTTCCCCCAACAGCCGTTGACGGTCCCAGTACTTGGCAATTCTCTCCACTGCTCAGGGGGAGAAATCGATGACGCAGCAATGAGCAAATTAAAAGCCATATCCAAGGGACGCCTGGGTGGCTCAGTCGGTTACGCATCTGCCTTCCAATCAGGTCATGATCCTAGGGTTCTGGGATCGAGCCCCGCGTCCGGCTCCCTGCTCAATGGGGGGCCTGCTTCTCCCTCTCCCTCCGCTGCTCCCCCTGCTTGTGCTGTCTCTCTCTCTGACAAATAAATAAAATCTTAAAAAAAAAAAAAAGCCACATCCAAGAGCTGCTGCCGCATAAGAAGAAATGTCTCCCGGCGTGAAACGCAACCAAAGCGGGGTCTGGGCCTTTGGGCCTGACAGCATTCCAGCTCCGGAGTGTGCCGAGCATGGCATCTTCCCTTCTGACGGCACCATAAAGAGGCCTCTGTGTGAAATCGCTTCTTCATCAGCTCAGGGGCTGTGTCCAATCCTCAAAGCCCAGGACCACCTGACCACCATCAGGCACCTGTCCCCGTCCCCACCAACCTGTGGCTGAGCGATGGGTTGTCTGCTCTGGTGAAATCAAGAGAAGCAGCTGCCTGGTTGGGAGCCGTGAGCTGCTGGATGAGCTAGCTTGTCATCGGGCTAGATGGGGAGGCCCGGCTCTTTCACACACTTGGCAAGTCATGTTGGAGGGCCTACTATGTGCCCGGAACATGGGGGCCTGGAAAGTCAAAATAAAAAATAGAAAAGACGGGGGATGACAAACATAATGACCTCTTCCAGTGCAAGAAAGTCACTTTTTAATTGTAGCAAAATAAACATAACGAAATTTAACCATTTTTAAGTGTATGATTCAGTGGCATCAAGCACATTCATATCCTTATGCGACCAGCACCCCCGTCCATCTCAAGGACTTGCTCACCCTCCCCAACTGAACCCCTGTGCCCATTTAACACTAACGCCTCATTCCTCTGTCCCCAGCCCCCGGTTAACGGTCATTCCATTTTCTGTCTCTATGGATTTGACTATTCCAGGTGCCTCACCTAAAATGGAATCCTCCAGAATTTGCCATTTTGTGTCTGGCTTCTTTCACTTGGCATTACGCCTTCAAGGTTCATCCGTGTGGTAACATGGATCAGAACTTTATTCCTTTCTTTAAGGTTGAATAATCTGCCATTGTATATGTTTGTTTTACACTTTTCATATGTTTATATATGTTCTGTATTTGGTTTATCCATTCATCAGTTGATGGACATTTGGGCTCCTTCCACCTTTGGGCTCTTGTGAATAATGCAGCTGTGAATTTTGGGGTGTGTTTGAGGCTCCGCTTTCAGAGTTCTTTCAAAATCTTTTGAGTTTATACCCAGGAGTGGAATTGCTAAGATCCCATGGTAATTCTATGCTTACTTTTTTTTTTTTTTTAAGAGAGAGAGCTTTTGAGCACAAGGGGGAGGGGCAGAAAGAGGGAGAGAGAGAATCTTTTTTTTTTTTTTTTAAGATTTATTCATTCATGGGGCGCCTGGGTGGCTCAGTTGGTTAAGCGACTGCCTTCGGCTCAGGTCATGATCCTGGAGTCCCGGGATCGAGTCCCACATCGGGCTCCCTGCTCAGCGGGGAGTCTGTTTCTCCCTCTGACCCTCTTCCCTCTCGTGCTCTCTATCTCTCATTCTCTCTCTCTCAAATAAATAAATAAAATCTTTTAAAAAAAGATTTATTCATTCATTTTAGAGACCATCTGTGAGTAGCAGGGAGGGGCAGAGGGAAAGAATCCTCAAGCAGACTCCCTGCCCAGGTTGGAGCCCCAGGCGGGGCTCGATCCCAAGACCAGTGAGTGAGATCCCAACCTGAGCAGAAACCAAGAGTCAGATGCTTCATAGATTGAGCCACGCAGGTCCCCTTCAATATTTCTCTTCTGGAGGAACTGCCAAACTGTTTTCCACAACGGCTGTACCATCCTACATTCTACCATTAATTTTAAACATATTTTATTTAGATTTTTTTTAATTATGACAAATCGTTTCTTAATTACCTAAGACTGGTGGTTCACCTGTGCCATGATGTAGCCCAAGATGTCATGGGTGGGTGCAAGACTGCTCTGTGGGTCTTCAGTTCTGCAGTTCTGGATCAGAAAACTGAGATGCTGAGGTCCTGTCATGCTCAGACTAAGATGTGGGGCACTGTGGGATAAGGTCTGTGGGTGCACCTTCAGGCCGCGGTGTTGGGTGTGGGGTCAGTCAGCTGTGTCTTCCCCAAACAGCTTTGGAGGAAGGGCAGCTGGAGGGGAAGCGGCTGAGGGCTGGTTGAGGCCAGCGCCATGTTCGGGAAGGGCTAAGAAAAGAGAAAATCATTCATTCCACAAACATCCTCTGAGCACCTGCCTCACTGGGAGCCAGCCTACGGAAACAAGCAGACCTAACCCTCCTGTGTAGAGACCCCAGCGAGTCTCTGCTTTCACCAAGTCTAACGAGCCCACTGAAGGTCTCCCCAAAACACCGACTCCCACACAATAACAGCCACCATTCATGAGGGGTTCACCGTATGCTGGCTGACTACTAAGCACACCGCGCAGATTAACACTTCATCCTTACAACAAGCCCCATTTCACAGGTGAGAAGGTAACTGTAGCTCAGAGAGGCTGAGTAGCTTCCCAAGATCACACAGCTGGGATGTGGAGGAGCCCATGTTGGTCACCCCAAACTGCCTCTCTAGATGCGAGAGCCTTTTCTGAAGACACTGGAAGCAATACCAGCAAGGGGGTTGACATCACGTGCTCCGCAGAATCCAGAATTTTCTGAAGTCCCTCTTAGAGGGGAGGCCTCCACCAGGGATATCTCCCTGCCCCTCCCCGAGGCGTCCTTGGGTCCTCCTTCCTTCTGCCCAGACTCCCCAGCACCCGCCCCTGCCCCGAGCCTTCGGCTGTGACAAATGGCTCCTTCCTTCTGTAAAGCAGTGATGGACATACCTCACCCACCATGGTGGCCTCTGCGAAAAGCCAGGCTCTCCCGAGAGCAGCCCCACCTCCTTGAGAGCAGGCAGGACTGCTGAGAGCAAACATTTTTCCCCTTTGTCACATAGAGTAATAGACTCTTGAAAAATCACATACTTGGAGGATCACAGTTGAATCTTATAATCTGAGACTCTCCATCAAAGAACCTTACAACCATGGACTAATAGAATCTTGGAGTCAGTGACTCGAGAATCCCAGAACACTACAACCTCTCCATCCCAGACTGGGCAGGGGCTGATATGGAGTGGCCCAGGCCGGTAGGCTGACCCGGGGCGGGCCGGGAGAGGGAGGGGGTCAGGGAGGCGAGGAAGACCTGGGGTGCAGAGGCAAGGGTGGGGGTGGAGGAGGGAGGCTCAGCTTGTTGTCATGCCAGAGGAAGCAGTTGGCGGGTGAGGCCTGGCTCTGTTACTGATGGTTTTTAATTATGTAAATCAGCCCAGGGCCTGCGCCTGGCACCGGCTTGGCATCCATCAGCTGGCAGCAGAATTAATCAATAAATAACCAGCTGGATGGGGCCTGGGCATAAGCACCCAGCCACGCCCCCACCACCACCCCAGAGGGGTCCTCCCCAGCTGGCAGGAGTAAAGGGATCACAGGCAGCTCGGGCCGTCGGTGTGGTTGCACACGCGCATGCCTGCACATGCACGTGTGCACACACACGCATGCACCACGCATGTACCCGCAGCTTTGGATCCATCATGTAGCTGCACAGGTGGACACGCCTGCCTGCACGGGCCCTGGGCTGCAGCCGCCCCTGTGTGCCCGACACACATCTCCCCACGCAGAGCCCAGCACACGCCTGGGAGCACAGCCGTCGGAGGCAAGTTCCTCGCTCCGACCTCCCGCTTGTCTCAGGTGGGACAGAGCTTGGCAGCTCCCGGCCATACCCCTTCACCGCCACGACCACCCTGTGCGGCTGGCCCGGCTGGGCTGAGGCCCTCATTTACAGAGGAGAAAGCTGAGTCACAGAGAAGGGACTTGACCAGCGTTCTATCTGGGGGGGGTCCTTCCTCCCCCCCCAACTGCCCTTGCCCCCACCCAAAGGTTCGAAGGGGCTCTAGACCCAAGAAAACTGGGGCAGAAAAGTGGGGGGAGTGCTAGGGCCCCCCAAGCTCCTAGGCAATGCCACCTCCCCCTGAGAGCAGGGGCCTTGGTGACATGGTGGAGGGCAAGGCAGGCTCACCCCCCCATAGGGGCCAGGCAGGCGGGGGGACTTTCTGCTCCCCTAGGAAGCAGTGATGGATTGCCCTCTCCCACCCGGCACGCTCACTCCAGCTCCCCAGCACAGCCCCCATAAATCAGCCTCTGCATCTGGGCCTTGGCTGTTCCTTGATCACTTTCCAGCATCAGGGTTGGTATTTTCGACCATCCCTAGTGCAGGAGGGGACTTGTAGGAAGAATCATAAAATGAATGGACAGGTTTCCTCTTCCCCTCGGCCCCTTCTATCTGCCTCTGGCTTTCTGCAGGCTCTGACTTCTCTCTGGTTGGGATCACTAAATACTGAACGAGGAAATGACCCAAGACATGAGCGAGTTTCACCCAGCGTGCTGTAGGCCTCTGTCTCTGGGTCTGGTTGACAGTGCAGCTGGGGTCAGCTCACAACATCCGCTTCCCCCAACCTCAGCCCAGGGGTTTCCCAGCCGCCAGCTCCCCAGGAAGCAGGAAGAGGAAGTGGGAAGCTGCCCTGCGGGGTCAAAGCAGACTCAGCGGACCCTGGGGAGAGGCAGGGAAAGAACCTTGAGAGCCAGGGATCCCCAGGGCAGTCAGCCCTTTGGAGCAACCACTCCTTGGAGCAGCTGATAAAGACTGTGGACTTCGGTGCAGGTCCAGGATGCACAGCGCTGGGAATTCAAAACCATATGAACAGTGGTTGGCAGCTCAGCGCCTGGAGCCAGGCTCCCCAAGTCTAAATCCAGGCTCAGCCGCTTAGTAGCTGTGTGGCCCTGGGCAAGCTGCTTCACCTCTCTGTCTCAGTTCCCTCTGGGGTAAAGTGGAGTGAGTAATAGCACCTCTATCACATGATGAGTGGGTACATACTCTTTAGAAGAGTCACTGATGAGCACATTTAGATGCTCTAAAAATTAGCCATTGTTACCATAATTAAAGGTGCCGGTACCCAGGCCTTAGTGTGCGCATCAGAATGCCCTGGAGGGCTTTTAAAACCCAGGTTGCTGCCCCTCCTCCCCACTCCCCAGAGTTTCTTCCTCAGCAGGTCTGGGAGGGGCCTGAAGTTTGCATTTCTAACACATCACCAGGCTTTGAGAACCCACTAAAGCTCACGTTGGTGCTCCCTATCCAGCTCAGCTCCCACACCTGCTCTTCAACTTGGGAACTGAGACCCAGAGAGGTGCGTGTGTGCCCAAGGCCACACCTGGTGGGGGTGGCCCGAGCCAGGCCTCCCCAGAGGAGGAGGAAGAAGAAACCACTCCCTAGAGGTGGAGTGGTTCTGTCACTAGCACCCTACCTCCTCTCCGACCTTCCCCACTGACTCAGGGAGCAAAGAGGAAGAATTTGCCTTCCCTGCCAGAGGTAATCTTTTAATCTCTTTGGTTTTAATCTTGCAGCACAGCCTAAACCCAAATCCGGACAGGGGAAGGAAGGGGGTGAGGGACACAAATCTCATGTCCTGGGGAGGCGAGTAATCCAGGCTTTTAACCCCGCATTTTATCAGAGATCTTTCATCCCATCTCTGCTTTCCTCACCCCCTGCTTCTGAGAGGCGCTTCTAATAGGAGATGAGGCAGCAGAGAGAGCAGACAGATGGCATGAGGCCACGTGGAGTAATGTGTTAAAATGACTCCACTTGGGGAGGCAAAGCTTTCTTAAATGCAACACAAAACAACATAAAAGAAAAATGATACACTGTGCTTCATTACAATTAAGAGTTATATTCATCAAAAGACACCATTAAAAGGAAGAAAAGCCAATTCACAGATGCAGAGACGATATCTCAATACATGTATCTGACAAAGGACTACTACCAGCATATATAAAGAACCGCAAATTAATAAGGAAAGAACCCCACTTTTTTTTTAAACAGGCAAAAGATACAAACTGGCGTTTCATGAAAGAAAATATCAAAATAACCAATATGCACATGAAAAGACAGTCAACATTATCAACCATCAGAGATATGCAGATTAAAACCACAACAAGTTCTCATTCACACCCACAGGAATGGCCACAATTGAGAAGACTGAAAATATCAAATATAGGAAGGATACACATGGGAGTGGTAATGGTTCAACCTGTTCGACAGTTTCTTACAAAGTTAAACATATATCTATTCTCTGACCCAGCCATTCCACAACTAGGTATTTGCCCCAAAGAAGTGAAAGCATATGTCTACACAAAGATGTGAACATGAATGCTCACTGCAGCTTTACTCATTACAGCTCCAAACAGGAAACAACCCAAATGTCCATCAACAGACAAATGATTAGACAAATGGTGGCATAGCCCACAGTGGAATACTACTCAGCAATAAAAAAGACTCAACTACAGACATACATGCCACAACCCAGATGACTCTTACAGGCATTATGCTAAGTCCAAGAAGCCAAAAGAAAAAGAACACACTGCATGGCTCTGTTTGTATGAAGTGTAAGAACAGGCAAAACCAATCTCTAGTGATAGAGGTCAGGATCGTGGTTGCCCTTTAGGAGAGGAGAGGCTGGTGACTAGGAAGGGACATAAGGAGCCTTCTGGGGTGCTGGGAATGTTTGACAAACAGGTAAAATTCATTGAACTGTACACTTAAAATCTACACTTTCCTTTCCTGTGTGTAAATTATACCTCAATTTTTTTTTTAAGTTAAAGTAAAAAAGAAATGAAAAGACACTACATTCAGAACATTTACTCAGACCATCCCCCCTCCCCTTTGGGACTCAAAGGACCCAGGGCCCAACCCAGCTCTGCCACAGTGTGACTTTGAGCCCATCTTTTACCCACTCTCAGCCTCAGTTTCCCTATCTGTAAAAATGAAAGAATCTCCCCCAACCTCACCAGTCTGTGGAGAGGATCAGTTTGACATGGAGGCAAAGATGCCTTTGGCAATGAAATGTTCCCTTGGATTGTCACAACCCTTGTGACCCCCTCTCAGGGCCTGGCAGAATGAGGGGGGTGTGTACATAAACTTTTTCGGTGGAACTTTAGGCCACCTGGGGCTGGCCCTACCGGAGCGTCAAGAGGTCTTCCTAGACAGGCTACCATCTGCTGGCCACCCACATCCTCAAGACTCCAAGCTACCCCTATCCTGCCCTCCTGGGTGGACCACCCAGACCTCCAACCCAGTGCCAAGCTATACCATCACCACTGTCATCACGGTTCCTTCCAGAACATACCTGCAAGGCACAGAGTCCCCTACTTGGCAGCCTTCTCCTCTCCCCGCCCCGCAACCCCACCGTGGTTGTCCAACAGAGCCCCTCCCGCAAGGTTGGAACTACTACAGGACACTAAGGGGAGATAAAACCCCAAACTAGCAAGCCCTTGCAGGGCCTGGGTGCTGGCACTTGCTGCTAGGGCTCCTTCCCCTAACCCTCTCCAGCTGTTTGGTCCGAAACAGTCCCAGCACCTGCAAAAGCAACAGCCTTCACTTCAGGGTGCATAGGATGCTACAGTACTCTGGGAAAGAGACTGCAGAGTACCCTTATTATGTCCTGTCTTCCATTTTCCTTAGTAAAAAACTCATATGGCAATGTGCCCAGCTGAAAGAATCCATTTCCCAGCCTCCCCTGCAGTGAGGCAAGGCAAATGAGGGCAAGCATAAATTGTTAGGTTGGGACAGAGGGAAACACTCAGCCGGTCTATACCCACCACCCCAGGAAGCAGATGTGATGATGGAGATCCAGCAGCCACATTGGAACATGAGGTAACTTTGAGGATGGAAGCCACATGCTAAAGTTGGTGGGATTAAGAGAAAAAAGGAGCCTGGGTCCCTGATGACCCTGTTGAGCCCCGCCCCCCACCACCAGCCCTGGACTCTCCTACCTCCTGACATCCTTTGTGTGAAAGAGAAATAAGCTTCAATCTGGTTCAAGCCACCATTACTTCCAGTCTCTGTTATCCGCAGTGGGAAGCAATCCTGACCTGATACACAAAAGCCTCCTGAGGTTGCAATTTTTGTGCAACCCAACCTCTCACACCCCCAGACACCCTGCACCCCTCTCAGATAGCCATGATGCCCCAAAGACCAGTGGTCAAATCCCAGCTCCCAGACACTGTGGATCAGCCTTGGCCTGACCTGGAGCAGGCCCTGCAGCCGGCGTCCGGGGCACTCTGTGCGGATCACTGCAGCTAGAGCTCATCACACAAGTGCTGTCGAGCCGGTGGAGCGCTGACCTGGACAGCAAGCCTGTTGTAGAGATAAAGCAGAAGCCAGAATATTTACAAATCACAAAGAGCAAACAAACTAACAGAACACCAGCCAGGTACAGTAAAACTCTCCTCTGAGCTTGTTCTCCTCCGTCTTTGCCACATGAAATGGGGTAGTTGGCAAGATGTTCCCTAGTGAAACTAAGGTTTGTGGTTCTCCTGCAAGAAGGGCACTGTTGGGGCGCCTGGGTGGCTCCATCGGTCATGCATCTGCCTTCCGCTCGGATCATGATCCCAGGGTCCTGGGATCGAGCCCTGCATCCAACTCCCTGCTCAGTGGGGAGCCTGCTTCTTCCTCTGCTGCTCCCCCTTCTTGTGCTCTCTCTCTCTCTCTCTTTCAGATAAATAAATAAAATCTTTAAAAAAAAAAGAAGGGGCACCGTTCAGCCATGCTCTGACCACCCTACACTGCTGTCCTACAATGCATGGCACAGTGGCTGGGGACTCAGCAAGGGCACCAGACAGCCAGGGTTCAAATCCCTGCTCCATGAACTGTGGCCCTCCTTGTGCCTTAGTTTCTTCATCTGTAAAATGGGCACCATCGGGTGAGGATTCCAGAGGCTGACCTGGGAAGAACTTGCAGTGGTGCCTGGTACGCACACAGGAGGGGCTGTTGATTGTCAGCCACAGTCGTCATGTTCGTGCTGAGAACTTTCTTTCTTTAGGCATGTGTGTTACAGGAAACTGAATTTACTCACCAGTTCTGGAACATTTCATCCCCTGACTTCACACTGACTGCTCTTATTAGAATTAACCCTATGAAGAGCCTCCTGGCACAGGAGGTGCAACCCAACGCTTTTCCTCTTGCTTCAGTTTATGCAAGGAAAAATAAGTGTGATTACAGGTGAATCAGTTGTCAAACACAAGGTCAGAAATCTCAATTTGTCCATGGCAGCGCCAGGAAGGCAA
Source organism: Callorhinus ursinus (assembly GCF_003265705.2). Lineage (NCBI taxonomy): Eukaryota > Metazoa > Chordata > Mammalia > Carnivora > Otariidae > Callorhinus > Callorhinus ursinus. Next base: position 10,319,695 of record NW_027397110.1, on the reverse strand, counting down.
TGCCGGGGAGCTCCCTACATCCCAAACTATCTCCCCTCCAACACTGACTGAAATCCCACCATTAGAGCTGGAGAGGCCCTAGGAGGAGAAGCAATTTAGGAGCATAGCATCTTGGAGTAAATGGGAGTAAATGCACATATCCAGGTCAGCAGCGGGGAGTGAATCTGAGCAGGGAAAGGGAGGGAAAAGCCACAGGCAAATTTTTGGATCTTCTCAGGGCAGTTGAGAAACCTACAGCCGCTAAAGGCTGTGAGCTCAGTCTCACCCACCTACACACACACACACACACACACACACACACGCACACACACACACGCACGCACCACACACCAATAATCGCTTTATCCCAGCAGTCAGGGCTTAAGCGGCTATGTAGGCTAGCCCGCCCCGCCCCCAGCTGCACCAGCCACCTCTGTCCCAGGGTGGGGTTCCCAGAGGCTCCGCAAGGAGACTCTTCAGGGCTGGAAGCTGAATTCATCAGAGCCCGCAGTTACCTGTGGTACACACAACCACCCTCCCTCTCTCCCTCCCTTCCCCCCCCAGCACATGCACAGACACACAGTCGGAGGCAACATACTAAACACGGACACACACTGAACTGTCCTCCCAAAGGTATGACAAATCCAGCAAAGCCACATGGAATCGTCCTGTCTTGGAGAAAGCTATAGCCCTGTGCTCCCAGAAACAAGGGAGCTGCACAGAGGACACTCACACCAGGTCCTTCCCCACCACCAGGGTCTCTCTGCCCCCACCCAGAGCCCCCCCCTCCTCCCCCCCCCCCGGCACTCCCCCCTCCCCCCGAGGCTCTCAGCTCCCCTCGTCCACAGGAGCCCCCAAGTCTTCCCAGGAGCCAAGCCCAATCAGGTCCTCTTCTCCGCCCCCCCCATTCCCCTTCCCAGCACTCCGGGCCACCCAGGAAACTTGTCACCCTCCCGTACTTCCCCCATTAACGTCCCTCCTAGCCCTGGAACTCTAAGAACCCAGGAACAGGGAACCGTGTCTGCCATTGTCCCCACAGCCCGCAGCACAGGGCTACGCACCGAGGGGCAGGACGGCAGCCTTCCCCTCCCCTTGCCGAGGGCGCACCCCTCACTTCCCCTCCTTGGGGAGCCGCTGGAGGCTCTTCTCATTTTCCAGTGAGCACATGAAAACAGAGATTAGAGCAATTAGAGAAAAGTCATCAGAGGGCAAGGCAGGAGCCACCACCGCACCTAATTACCAGCTCCAGCAAGGCTTGGTGAAGCACAGACTCACTCACACAGATGACAGATTTGCACAAATTCCATAACAGGGAGGGGCAGGAGGGGGGAGCCAAGTTCCATTTTAGCTTCTCTTGTTTTTGTTTCAACCTGCTCTCTGCTGTTTGCGGAGGCTTTCTCCTCAATGCACTCAAGAGAGGCAGACGGGTTGGAAATGATTTCGGTCCCATTCTATAGAAGGGAAAACTGTGGCCCAGGGGACTGGGGAAGAACTGTTTCAGAGGGTCCAGTCCACAGGACCAGTGCTCCTGACTGAAGTTGGGGACGAGGGTGGCCCCCGCCCCCAGGTGAGGTCCGCAATGGCCTTCCATCCTGTTTTCTGCTCCTCTCCTCTCCCTGAAAATAATCAGCAAAAGACTGAGGAACACAGGCATGCTGCCTGGTGCTCATGGTGCACTTGGATCTGCATGTGGGGCGACCTTGCCCTTCACCAAATGGCAGAATCATTTCACTGATGCCTGCTGTCACCAGTTGGTCATGTTCTGCTGAGCCTGGTAGATATGCTGCGTACTGAGGGGAGGTTTTCTCAGAATCCGAGTGCAGCGGGTCCATTTTCATGTTCCTTCTCTGATGAGGCTCTTCCCAAGCCTGGCCTGGTCCCCCACAGCAGCTCCCCAGGCATCCTCACCTTCCTGTCGGACCCACCTTGCCCTGAGCCTGCCCTGGCAAGAAGCCAGCAGTGCTGCAGGAGTGCCCCCTGGTGGTGATAGTCTGCCCTGCCCACTGGGATCCCACCCAGGGGTGTAGCTAGCCCCACTCCACACACACCTCCAGGACTGCCTGTCTTGGCTAAGGGAAGAGTGGGCATCTGTGGAAGAAGCACAAAGTCCTGAGGCCTGAAGACGTTGAGAATGGCTTCGTTCCTGGGAGCATGGAGGCTCCTGGGTGGCGGGTGGACACCAGGCATAGTCAAGCAAGAGGGCAGGAAGGATGCCCAGTATCGCAAAGGGTCCATCAGAGGAGCTCAGGAAATGTGGGACAGATGAATAAAAGAATGAGTGAATGTCTGTTTCTCCAAAGAAGACATCCAAATGGCCAACAGGCACATGAAAAAGTGCTCAACATCGCTCGGCATCAGGGAAATCCAAATCAAAACCTCAATGAGATACCACCTCACACCCGTCAGAATGGCTAAAATTAACAAGTCAGGGAACGACAGATGTTGGCGGGGATGTGGAGAAAGGGGAACCCTCCTACACTGTTGGTGGGAATGCAAGCTGGTGCAACCACTCTGGAAAACAGTATGGAGGTTCCTCAAACAGTTGAAATTAGAGCTACCGTTCGATCCAGCAATTGCACTACTGGGTATTTACCACAAAGATACAAATGTAGGGACCCGAAGGGGTACGTGTACCCCAATGTTTATAGCAGCAATGTCCACAATAGCCAAACGGTGGAAAAAGCCAAGATGCCCATCGACAGATGAATGGATAAAGAAGATGTGGTATATATACACAATGGAATATTATGCAGCCATCAAAAGGAATGAGATCTTGTCATTTGCAACGACGTGGATGGAACTGGAGGGTGTTATGCTGAGTGAAATAAGTCAATCAGAGAAAGACATGTATCACATGACCTCACTGATATGAGGAATTCTTAATCTCAGGAAACAAACTGAGAGTTGCTGGAGTGGTGGGGGGTGGGAGGGATGGGGTGGCTGCGTGATAGACATTGGGGAGGGTGTGTGCTACGGTGAGCACTGTGAATTGTGCAAGACTGTTGAATCACAGATCTGTACTTCTGAAACAAATAACGCAACATATTTTAAGAAAAAAGAAAAAGAAGAAGATAACAGGAGAGGAAGAAAAGGGGAGTATGTCAGAGGGGGAGACGAACCATGAGAGATGATGGACTCTGAAAAACAAACTGAGGGTTCCAGAGGGGAGGGGGGTAGGGGGATGGGTTAGCCTGGTGATGGGTATTGAGGAGGGCACGTTCTGCATGGAGCACTGGGTGTTATGAACAAACAATGAATCATGGAACACTGCACCAAAAACTAATGATGTAATATATGGTGATTAACATAACAATAAAAAATTTTTAAAAAAAGAATGAGTGAATGTCTGAATAATGAATAAATGAATTCATGATCTCCTAAAAGGTGGTGTGAATATCACTAACAATACATAAGTTTCTTTTTAGATAATATTAACTTGTTTAAAAATGATATACTCATTTTTTAAGATTTATTTATTTTAGAGAGAGATTATGAGTGGGAGGGACAGAGGGAGAGGGAGAGAGAATCTCAACCAGACTCTGCACTGAGTGCAGAGCCCGACCCAGGGCTTGATCCCACCACCCTGACATCATGACCTGAGCTGAAACCAGGAGTCGGATGCTTAACCGACTGCACCACCCAGATGCCCCTGATATACTTATTTTTATGTGTGTTACTTAAAATATATCTGGCCCATCCAATTGATCATATAAAATGTCTTTTTAAAATAAATGTCTTGAGGCGCCTGGGTGGCACAGTCGGTTAAACATCCAACACTTGGTTTCAGCTCAGGTTGTGATCTCGGTGTTGTGAGATTGAGCCCCACGTCGGGCTCCACACTCTGCATGGAGTTACTTGGGATTCTCTCTCCCTCTCCCTCTGCTTCTCTCTTTCTCTCAAATAAATAAATCTTTTAAAAAAATAAATAAAATAAATGTCTTTAGGTACAAAAGAGTCAATGTAAGGAAAAACAGAGGGTAAATAACACGTGGGTATCCTCAGGACCTAGCAAAGAAGGTGTGTGATAAATGCTAGTGTACTAAATGAGGGAGTAAAGAGATGATCAGGCAGACTGTGGATGGTCTTTAGACAGCAGTAGGTCCCAAACGTGGCTGTATGTTGGAATCACCTGGGGAGCTTTAAAAAACATCTCTGGGCAGGTATGTGTCTCTGACTGTCAGGTGGCTGAGGAGGAAGCCCCTGTGTCCTTGACACTCAATTTGGGCACTGAATAAAGACCAGCCTGTGAAACTGCCATCATCGGAGGAAGCAAGCCATGCTTGGTGCCCTGGGATCCCCACGCTGGGTGAATAGCTGAAATTAATGAACCTGAAGATACGCAGGGAAAGAGAAGTGAGCTTATATTTACGTAAACTAACACAAGGTATAAAGTTGATGTGCATTTACTCTGATTTTAACATATTGGTTAAATATTTCCCATTTATCCATGCTGCATATCATGTTTTATTTACCACATGTCTTTACTATCAGTTAATATAAGTATTACATTAATTGCTGCTCAGAACATATAGGATTTTCTGTCCTGAGTTTATTTACAAGTTAGTTCTTCATTTATTGGAATTTTCTCCCCTTCAAACAATTTTCCCTTATTGAAAACTGTGACTAGTTACTTATGAACATGTATTGACATAAAGTGGTTAATGTAGTTATAATCTGTTTATCTGTTTTAATTGGATCCTGGTTTGCTCCTAACAATTTTCAGTTACTTTCTTGAGTAGAAGTTGAAGGAGCAAGTGGTTTGGTGTGGGCTTTGTAAAGAGGTTCTGTTTGCTTCTAAATCTACATGTAGTCTAGAAAGTGCAGGTTGAGTTAATATCTGATGTGAATTGTTATCTTGTTAGATACTATTAATAAGAGAAGAGAACTTCTAGTTGTGAATTTTCATGGCTATACCTCTGGGAAAGAATTGATAGAAATAAATTCTGTATTATTTGCAAAGATTGGCATACGCATTGAGGTTTGAGTCTGATTTTTTATATCAGTTTAATGCTATTCAGATAGTGGCTTTTTTTTTAAACTTTGAACGGATCTGTAAAACATAAAATGCAAATAGATTTGTCATAGCCCAGGGTCAAAAATTAGTCCTGTTGATGGCGAGTTATTTGATATTAATTCCATTTTATGAACAAATGCAATTAAGTTGCAAATCCCTTAACAGAGTGGAGCCTTGGGCCAATGTTTTAATCGGTATTAGGAAATGTCAGATTAGCATCCCCAAGGAAGAAGAAATCTTTGGCACAATTCCGAAAACATATGTGTTAGTTTTAAAGCTGCGCCTTGTTCTCCTACATGGGTTACAGGGAATATAAATCAGTACATCCTCTCTCAAGGGCAACTGGAGAGTATCCACCTAAATGATAAATGCACCTTCTCTCTAATTCACCAGTCCTACTGCTGGGAAATTATCCTCCAAAATACTCAGCACGTGAGCATAACATATGTACAAGAAAAATCACTGTAGCATTTTTTTGAAGAGCATGTGACTGGAAACAACCTGAATATCCATCAGTAGAGGACGGGTTAATAAAACACCGGAAAGCAAGTCTTTGAAACACTACATGGCTGTAAAAAAAGAATGAGGATCCATCAACAACAGAAAATAACCTGATTAAAAACGGGGCAAAGAACTTGAGAAGATATTTCTCCAAAGAGGATGTACAAGTGGCCAATAAGCAGGTGAGAAGATGTACAGCATCACTAACCATTAGGGAAAAGGAGATCAAAACCACAGTGAGCTACCACCTCACACCCACTTGGAGGACTACTATTCTTTTAAAAGAAAGAAAGAAAAATAACAAGTGTGGAGAGGGTGTAGAGAAAATGAAACACTTGTGAACTGTTGGTGGGAATGTAAAATATGGTGCAGCTGCTGTGGGAACGGATGGCCATTCCTCCAAAAGATTAAACATAGAATTACCATATGATCCAGCAATTCTACCCTGAGCATATTCCCAAAGGAACTGAAATCAGGGATGCAAACAGATATTTGTATACCTGCTGTGTTCACAGCAGCATTATTCACAAGAGCCAAAAAACGGATTCAACCCGAGTGTCCATGAATGGATGAATCGATAAACAAAACAACGTACACAGATGAGGGAATAGTCTGAAGCTGTAAAAAGGAAGAAAGTTCTGCTACATCCTGCAGCATGGAGGAACCTTGAGAGCATTATACTTAAACATTAGGAGAAAGTTTTGCTGGGGCACCTGGGTGGCTCAGTGGTTAAGCATCAGGTTTCAGCTCAGGTCATGATCTCATCGATTTTGGGATCGAGCCCCACATTGGGCTTTGCCCTCAGCAGGGAGTCTGCTTGAGATTCTCTCTCTCTGCTCCTCCACCTGCTCGTGCTCTCTCCCTCTCCCTCTCCCTCTCTCAAATAAATAAATAAATAAATAAATAAATAAATAAATAAATCTTTTTTAAAAGTTTTGGTGATGGTTGCACAACATTGTGAATATGATTAATGTCACTAAGTTGTTCATTTAAAATGGTTAATATGCCAAATTTTGTTATATATGTTTTAACACAATTTTTTAAATTAATAATGTACTTTTTAAAAGGAGTATGGGGAGTCTAATTCGTCCTCTTTGATTAGGGGTCAGCCTTGGTTACTGGCTTCTAATGAAGTGATGCTCATCCTCTCATAGGCCAGGTCAGAAGAGGCAATCCAGCTTCTACCTAGCTCCCCTGGCTGAGAGCCCTGAGTCAACACGTAAGAAGTCCAGCTACCCAGAAAAGTCATGCCAGAGAGACCTCCTAGAGATAGAGAACAATGCCTGAAATTTGAGTCTTCCTCACCCAGGTATCAGACCCGTGAGCGAGCCTTCAGATGACCATAGCCCCAGCTCAGAGCCGCCCCAGTTGATACCCAGTGGAGCAGAGACAAACTGTCCTGTGAATCCTGCCCAAACTGCAGATTCGTGAGGAAAATAAGTGGTGTTCTGTTTTCAGCTACTAAGTTTTGGGGTAGTCTGCTAGCAGCATTGAGTAAATGGAACAGTAAACATATTACTTATGTATTCGAGTTTACTTTGATTTAATTTTAGAATAATCAGATACAAATAAAACAGATTTAGACTACATAAATCTTGCAAACCAACTGGTAAATTGAGTGTTTCCTCTCTCATGGTCTGTATCCTGCCTCTATAAAGTCATTAAAGGTGCAAAGATACTTTCACCTGAATACTAAACAAAGCTGGGGGGGGAGGTCAGTGGGCTGGAGACATAGCTGGCTGGGAACATACCCAGGCTCGGATCTTTACCCCAGAAGGCGAGGATATGGGTGGGAAAGACAAAGTTCACTGGGGGTGCATAGCATGAAGGGACAGGTTTCCAACCCAGCAGGGCCAAATGAAAGATAAACCTGGCCAGCAGGTCCTTGAAATAAAATCCAGAAGGTGGGGGAGTGATATGAGTGATATACATATCACACGAGATAGGGTTTTGAGAAGCTTGAGGTGGAAGTTACATGTCCAAAGCAAGAAAATTTCAGACCCGGACCACTGAGGGGCAAAAGGTTTATTAGTTGAACTTAGAAGAAGTTAAAAACAAAGGGATAATGTGTGCCCCCAAAGATCCTCCACTGTTTCCTCCCTGTGTGTGTCCCTCATCACACCATCATGTTCTGGAACTCCTGCTTGCTTGTTCACCTGTTTGTTGTATCTCCCTGTCTTAGTCAGCATCCAGTAAGCACTGTAACAAGCATTCCAAACCCAGGAGCTCAACCCAACACAAGTTTGTTTCTGGCTCTTCTGACAATTCAGTGCAGCCATTTGGTGGACAGACTTCCATGGGGAGATTCTGGGACCAGGGTTCTGCCCATCTCCATGCTCTACCCTCCCCTAACCCACAGTCCCCACCACCAGCCAGCAATGAGGACAGAGAGAGAGCCTCTCGTGGGGGGTGGGGGAGGTTACAAGTAGAGCACAATCATCAGTCAGAATTCAGCCACATGGCCGCCCTCACTGCAAGGGAGGCTGAAAATGGGAGTCCAGCGGGGGCCCAGCAAGAAGAGAGGAAGTGCCATCGCTGCCCTCCACCCCTAGGATAGGATCCTTGGGTGCCACCTCTCAACCACCTGGTTCATGGTATCATGCCTGGCATAAATTTGGAGTCTGTGAGCAAATTAGTGGTGCTCGAGCTATATCATGGGTACTGGGCTGGGTGCCCTGTGCCCAAATGCCCCGGAATGAGTTGGAGGATGTCATCACTCCCGTTTCTCAGATTAGGAAACTGAGGCTCTGGTAGCTGTGCAGCCTGCACAAGGCCATGCAGCTAGTCTGTGCCATGGTTAAGGTCTCAGAGCCAGGAAGCCTCTGCTCTGGAGATAGAGGCGGCAGGGAGGGTTCTGTCCGTGGTGCTGAACTCACCTCAGCCCCCACTCCGTCCTCTAGCCCAGTGGCAATTCATAGCCTCCTGGGAAACCAGGGGAATATACAGACTCCCTAGCCCCTTATTTGGAGACTTGGATTCTAAGGATCTAAGATGGGGCCCCGGAATCCCTTTGTACCAAACACCCAAGATTTTAATGCAGCCATCTTGGTACTGGCCTAAAATTGACTCATTCAACTAAATGGTCATTGGTATTCATGAAGTGCCTGCTATGTGTCCAGCACTGTGCTAGATACTGAGAGGCACAGAAACGCATCTAGCAGAGCCTCTGCTCTGGGAGAAATTTACAGAGTCATTCGGGAGGAGATGTCGGGAGGCAAGGAGGAAAAGTACTCCCTCTGTTTTATGTGGACACCGTGCTAGGTACACCTTTATCCTGCAAGATGAGATAAGTAGGTACCTGAAAACAGTAGTACCCATAACCATAACCAGCATTTGTACCTTTCCTTAGCGTCTCCCTAGTCCTATCTGCAAGGCAGTGTGTCACACATGCTGCTCCTTCTGATCTCCTCACAGCTCAAGACCCAGATCCATCAACTCATACATCAAGTCTTCCTGATCTGTACTGCCCTGTAAGCCCCCCAGATTTTAGTCCTTCCTCCTTTGGCCCCATGGCCTTGTTTCATCATCGTTACAAGATACGCCATGTTTTCAATATGTCCGGACTGGGATTTGAGCTCCCTCTTGAGGCTAGGTCTTGCATCTGTGTAACCTCTCACACGGGGATGCCTCCCCCACCCAGAGGAGGTGAGCAGTACATTCTTATTGGACAGATGACTAGGGGGAGTGGTAAGTGGGCGGAGGAATGTGTCCAATGACTTTGCGCAGGAAGAGTGCCACTGGGTTACAAAGCAGCTGGAACAAGTGCTCAGAACCAAAAGAATCAGGGTAGGTTTTGGGGAAACCAGGCAAGAGGCCAAAAGTCACTCAGGCAGGGCCAGCTTCCAGTCAAGGTCTGCCTCTCCTTTCTCCGGCTGTTTGGGGAGAACAGGAAGTGGAACCAGACTGCAGCGTCTGATGAGAACAGATGTTATCTGGGCCTGAATGTGGGGCATGGAGGAGGGGGCAGGGGAGGGAGGAAGAGAAGGGGGAAGGCCAGAGCCAACAAATGGAATATCCACAGACCCTCTTTATTTTACTTTTTATTATGGAAATGTTCAAACACACCCTAAAGGGAATAACGTAATGAATCCCCATGTGCCCAACACCCAGCTTCCACAACCACCCCTATTTTGCTATTCTTATTTCATTCCCCCCCTCAATGTCAAAATTCCAGACATTATATCATTTCACCCATAAGTATTTCAGAAGGTATCTCTTACATATGAGAACGTTTCTTATTAAAAAAGAACCCAGGGGGCGCCTGGGTGGCTCAGTTGGTTAGGCGACTGCCTTTGGCTCAGGTCATGATCCTGGAGTCCCGGGATCGAGTCCCGCATCGGGCTCCTTGCTCGGCGGGGAGTCTGCTTCTCCCTCTGACCCTCTTCCCTCTCGTGCTCTCTATCTCTCATTCTCTCTCTCTCTCAAATAAATAAATAAAATCTTTAAAAAAAAAAAAAAAAAAGAACCCAGGGCTGCCTGGCTGGCTCAGTCAGAAGAGCATGCAATTCTTGATCTCGGGGTCATGAGTTCAAGCCCCACCTTGGGTATAGACACATTATTAAATAAATAAATAAACTTAAAAAAAAGAACCTCAATATCATTATCACACTTAAGAAAATTAACAATTTATTTTTTTAAGATCTTATTTATTTATTTGAGAGACAGAGAGAGAGAGCATGAGCAGGGCAGAGAGAGAGGGCGAGGCAGACACATAACCGACGGAGCCACTCAGGCGCCCCCAAATGAAAAATTTCTTAATACCATCTAATACAGGGCGCCTGGGTGGCTCAGTCGTTAAGCGTCTGCCTTCAGCTCAGGTCATGATCCCAGGGTCCTGGGATCGAGACCCGCATCGGGCTCCCTGCTCGGCGGGAAGCCTGCTTCTCCCTCTCCCGCTCCCCCTGCTTGTGTTCCCTCTCTCGCTGGGTCTCTGTCAAATAAATAAATAAAATCTTTAAAAAAAAATACCGTCTAATACAAAGTCCATGTTCAAATTTCCTCACTTTTCTCAACAATGCCCTTTCTTGCCCATTTATTCAAACCAGGGTCTAAACAAGGTCCATGTGTTGCATTTGGTTGCTATGCCTCTCAAATCTCTTATAACCTCTAACGGTCCTTCCTTCCTGCTTTGTGATTGCCATCGTGCTTGTTGGAGAAACCACGTCCTTCGTCCTGTAGAATGATCTCCCTGTTGACATGCTGGGCTGAACCCTCACAGTGTCATTGGACATGTTCCACTGTCCCCCCATTTCCTGGATCCTGGTATTTAGATCTAGAAGTGTGGCCAGTGTAGGGCCAATTACTTGGGCAAGCAGACTTCCTGGGTGGTGCTGTGTCCTTCCTATTGCATTCCAGCAAGAGCACTGAAGGTCAGGTTTTCCCTTTTGGGGTGATACTAAAAATGATCAGTGTCCCCAAGCTGATTACCCACCCGGGTGAAACCAGCTGGGCATCCACCAGGGGAAACAAGGAGGCCAGTGTACCCACCAGTAGTGAGCAAGGAAGCGGCCGTGGGGACACAGGTGAGTCGGACAGTGGTCCAGACCCCGGGGAGTGGAGGGGATGGCCAGTCCAGCACCCTATCTGCCCCCCCTTTTAACAGAAGAGAGAGGCCAGGGAGCTGTTGTCTATTGGACAGGTAGTACCTGTGCCAAGAGCTTTCTGTGCAGCATCTCAAAACAGCACAGCACACAACATAGAAGTCACTGTGTCTATTTTACTGGTGCGGCCAGTGCATGGTGGAGTAACCTGCCCAAGAGCATAGAGCCAGAGTAGAAAGGACAGTAGAGCTCTCCCGACCCTCCAGAGTCGTCCCACACTGAGGTGACCACTGCAGAGCCAGGCGGCCTCAAGCCTTGGTTCTGGCACCTCTAAGCCCTGTGACCTGGACCATGGGCCTTCTCTCTCTCTGCCTCAGTCTCCTAATCTATCAAATGGGAATAATACCTGCCCAAGGGGCACCTGAAGACCAGTACAGGGTGGTCCAACCTTGTCCCTCTCCCCTGTGGCCGGCCCTGCCTGTGGGGCCCACGTGGGTCACATCAGTCCACAGTGCAGGCAGCTTTCTACTCTCCCATACAGACCCGCAAAGGGTTAAATCCAGACACCCCCCCCCTCCTCCATCCCAATTCTGATCCTTGCTGACTCTGCTCCCCCTCCCTACCACAGCTATTCTGGGACAATGGAGGCAGCAGATGGCCCGAGTCCTGTTCCCTCCACCCGACCCCCAGGATCTGGGAACAACCCGCAAATCTCCTGCTGTTGCTTCTAAAAGCAGGCCGGCCGGCAGCCTTCCGGGTACGGGGTGGAGAGGACAACAGCTGTGGAGCACACCCAGTCCATCCCCCACCAGGGCTGCAGGGCCAGGGCCACCCCTACTCCGTTCATGGCCCACAAACCCAGCATTAGCTTAGCCCAGAAAGAAAGGAGGCTTTGCAAGAGCCCAAGCAGCCCGACTCTGCACTTGACCTGCTGTGTGACCACAAGCACATGGTGGTCCCTCTCTGGGCCTCAAGCTCCTCCGTGGAAAACCAGGGCTGAGGCTCTGGTGCTCTATGGTTCAGGCTGTGCCAGACAGAGTTGCATGAGGGACAAGGTGGGGTATCATTAGCTGGGGTATCCAAGGGCCGGAGGGGGTGCACTCCAAGGAGCCCCCAGCCTTGGCTGCCTGGCTTATCCCTTGGGAGCTCTCCTCTGTCCTCCCTCCTATCCCCATCCCAGAGCCCCATGGTGGCCAAAACTTCCCACATCACTGGGAAGGATGCAAGGGGAGAAGAGGCATCCCATCCCTAAGCCTCCCCAACCTCAGCACCAGCATTCCTGAACTTCTACCATGACTGTTTTCATTCATTCAGGCAGCCTCTTGGGGACCTGCGATCCTAAGCATGTTTGCATTGATTCATCTCCTACCCCGGCTGTCAAACTGCCCCTTTCTCTGACACACCAGAGGCTGACTCCCTCGGCTGTGTCTCCACTCTGCCTCTCCCAATTCTCTGGCTACCCCCAACCCAGGCTCCAAGGGCAGAGAAAAGGAGAAGTAGCTCCCAGCCCACTAGCACCACATGGCACACACCCAGTCACACGTGGATACATTGTACACACGTGTGTGTGACGTGAGCACCAACACACACATCCACCGCACGTGTCCTTATGCACAGATCTGTGTAGAAAGGGGACACACCACCCCACACAGTCACGCACAACCTCACACACCCCGGCTCACCGTTGACTCAAGCACTCGCTAGAACAGTCACTGCTCACGGAACCCTTCCTTCTCCGTGCCAGACTGTGCCAAGCCCTTCACGAACGCTCTATCATTTCACCCAGATATCAACCCACAGAGAAGGGGTTCCTACCCTCCTCTATAAAATGGGCATACAGGCCAGAGAGACGGAGTGGATGCTTCAAGGTCATGCATACAGCCAGCAAAGGCAGAGCAGGGGTATCTGGCTCGGGACCCAAATCAACACCACCCATCACCACTGTGACAGGCCGATCTAAGAGCCCGCCCCAGCCAGGAACACACTGACTGCATGTAACGGAAAACTGGACCAAGAGAAGTTGAAACAAGTAAGGGTTTAATTTTCTCACAGAACCAGATGCCAAAAGGGACAGGTGTGCCTGATTGTCATGGCCTTTCCTTCATGATAACAAGACAACCGCCCCAGATCCAGACATCACATCCACATTCGCAGCATAAAGGTATGGGGTACGGGACTGCCAAGTCTTCCCCAGAAGCCTCTCTATTGGCTTTGTTTAATTCGCACTAACAGACTGAGCAAGGGAGGCTGGGAAAGTGAGCCAAAGGATCATCACCAAGGGCTGGGATCCATCATGATCCACCATCAGGGTCTGGGCACGCTGATAACTCCAAGCAAAATGGGATCTGTTGGCAAGGGGTCGGAGCAAGGAGCTAGACACTGGTCAGCAATGACAGCCCCTGCCACAGACCCCGGGCTCTGCCCTTATTCCACCTGGGTCCCCTCAGGGGTTGGGGAACAAGCCAAGGGAGCCAGGAGTGGGTGGCCCAGTGCTTGACCCCAGGGGAATGACAGAGACCAGAGCTGAGGGTGGAGGCCAGACCCCACCCGAGGGCCCATGTAATTCTCTGGAGGGTTAGGACCCCTGAGCCCCAACCCAGTTCAAGGGCCCTCCATGCTTGTTCAATTCAGCCACCCAAGGCCCATAGAAGACCAGCCCCTCGGGCCTCTCTGGCCCTCGCCTGGTGTACCTGTTCTCTGGGTTGTCCAACCCACCTCCCAGGGGCTTAGGACGCCTTCACCGCCAGCCACCATCCAATCCTGGGCTGACCCACAACTCAGAGGCCCTGCCAGGGACTCCCTACCAAAGAGCACTTGCCACGAGTCCCCAGGGCTGCCTGGGGAGGCCAAGGACAGCCAGAAGCCTCAGCCCAAACTTTGCCCAGCCGTTCAGGGTTCATCTGGCCATCAGCTGTGGGCACCAAGGAGTATCTGGGTAGAGGAGACAATGGAGGGAACGGAACCTGTGGAGAGACCAGAAATGGACAAATGGTCACCTGACTCCCACGCTCACTCCACAGGTTCCTGGGAGAGCACATGTCACAGAGACGGTTTGGAGCCGGATTTCTCCCCCTCGGCACTCTTAAAACTTAGGGCCAGATAAGTCTTGGCCTTGGGGTGTCCCGTGCATTGTCCAATGTTTAGCAGCACCCCTGGTCTCTACCCGCGAGAAGCCAGGAGAACCCCCCTGAGTCGTCACAATCAAAAGTGGTTCCGGACGTTGCCAGATGTCCCCAGGGGGGTGGCCCCTCATGAAAACCACCGGTTCAGAGAGACTTCAGAGGCCAGAGATGCCACAAAGAGACCCCAGCTGAGGCCAGACTATCTGATCACGTGTATCTGAGTCCCCAGTCGGCTCCAGCCCTATTAGGCAGGAACCTTTGGATTCTAGAATCTTCGGGCTCAAAGAGAATTTCCCATCCACTCTTAAACCTCTTGGTAGTCTAGCCATAACTTGTGCCCTTCCACCGATGAGGAGCTCACTCCAAGAGAAGGCGATTCCTTTCATCTCAGAAATGTGAATTTTTTTTCCTATATTGAGCCAAACTCTGTCTCCTTGTAATGTCTAACTTGTTCAACACAGCCCTGGCCCCAGGGCCCCTTAAACAGTCGTGAGCTCTCTGCCCCCGACAGACAGCTCTGCGGGACTTCAGAGCCAGGAGTCCTAGTTCCCCCAAGGGTTCCGTACTCCAGATAAATCCGAAGGCCCGACAGAGCCCCCAAGGCCTTGGGGAGTCCCCTGCCCCCTCTCCTCCTGCATCTCAGCCACAATGGCTGCCGCTACTTCCTTCGGGCGGGCCTGTCCTCCCACCACAGCGTGTCACAGGCTGTGCACCTAGATGCTCTACAGCAGCCAGGCCTGAGCGGAACAGCCTCAGCCTCCCTGTGGCCTGTGTAGCGACAGAACCGGAAGGTGCCTGGGCGCCATTTTAGCCTCCTTTCCAACCATCTACCTACTGAAAAGAACCACTGAAGAGTATCAGAGACACAGAGAGCCTACAAAAGCTCAAAAAAAATTTCCCATCGGGGCCTGAAGTTCTGCCCTTAGAGCATCTCCTTTGCCCAGTGAAGACATTCCAGTGTTCCAGGGGCTCCTGAAGAACCCCAGAGGATCAGGGCTGGGAGAGCCCTTCAGATCCATGACACCCAGCTCCTTGTGTTACAAATGGGGAGGCTGAGGCCCAGAGAAAGCAAGGTATTTGCCCAAGGTCACACAGCAATCCCGGGGCAGAGCAGAGACTGAAATCCCCTCCCTCCACTCCTGGCTCCGCGCTGTCAGCCTCCAGGGCTTACCTTCCCTCCAGGTTCCCCTATGCCTGGACTCAACCCCTCCTCCAATCCTGCAGTTTGAGCCCCCAGACTCACCTGGAAGGGTCCTCCTTAGGGGAGAAGGGGCCTTGTAGCTTAATGACATTGAGCTTCCCCTCAAAGACGCCATAGCTGAGGGTGACCTGGGCAGAGAAAAGCAGAGAAGAAAGTGAAGGTTGGCGGGGTGTCCCGCTGGGGACCCCACAAGGGGGCGGTATTGGGCCAGAAGCAGGGAAGATCCATAAGACATTCTGAGGGGCGCAGAGAGCCTGCCTTGGCCCCTGAAATTCCACCCTGAGCACTCACTGAGGAGCCCACCCCACTCCGCAAGGCGCTTCAAGCTTGTAGGGCACTATCGTGCCCAGACCCTATTTGCTTCCCCAGCTATCCACCTCACCTGAGAGGATGGAACGAGTCCCTTGCCTATAGACTACGAAACTGAGTCTCAAGAGGGGAAGGCACCGCTCCAGTAAAGTCCATGCCTGGACAGAGGTTTCCTGAGACTCACCATGGGGTCTTCACACTCCCTCTCTACCCAGAGCCTTGGGTTACTCCACATACAATGAGGACATGGGATAACGCCCCTCGTCAAGAGGCAGTGGACCACAGTAGTTAAAGACTGTGGACTTAGGGGCCACCTGGGCAGGGTTCAAATCCCCCCTCTGCCTTATGTTAGCTGTGCTATGTTCAGCTCTCTGGGCCTCAGTTTCCCCACCTACAGAATGGGAATATTAGTGCTGACCTCATGCAAATGCTGGAAGGAAACAGAGTTAAAGCAAATAAAGCCACCCCAGCACGGTGCCTTGTGTGGTGGGTATTCTGAAAATCCAGCCATTAGGGTACCTGGTTTTGGCTGCCCAAAATCTGCCCCCTTGTCCTGGCTTCAAGCCTTGCGGTCTTATTGGGGCCAACCCTACACCCCAGTTCCAGGCCTGGCGAATCAACACTAACTCTTGGCCCTGGTAGGAAGCGGGTCATGTGACACAAGCAGGCCTTCCAAGCAATGAGCACCAGCCCTGGAATGTGGCAGGAGGAGCTCTCCTCCTGTGGGTGGGGTGGAAACCTGGAGCTGCCATCTCGCCTGCCTGTGGGTAAGCCCAATGTCAGGGAAGACAGACCAGAGTGGGGACAGTCTGAGCACGCAGACTCAGCCAGAACCAGCAAGGCGGCCCCCAGCTTCTCAGGCTCATGAGCCCATACGTGTCCTTGTTTGTTCGACTGGTCTGTGTTGCATTTGTGTCCCTTGCTGCCAAAGTGTTCTGACTCGCACTGTTGGGTGAAGGATCCCGAGGGCCCTCCCAGCCAGGATCCCTACGGAACGGGCCACCCATGAGTAGGAGGGCTGTGTGTGCAAGGCAGAGCCAGCTGGAACTCCGTGGAATCATTGTTTGCCAGGTGGTAGAATGGGGTGCCCCTCCCCCAGCCAGACATTATGCCTGAGGTTTCCCACTAAGCACCTGCTCTTTCTCAGCAACATCTGGGTTAGAAAGAAAGCAGGGGGGCAGCAGACAGGTAAGCTTTGGTGAAGGCAGGACAACTGACAGGCAGAGTTGGAAAGGGCAGGCCTGACCCCTTTGGAGGGACGTGGGGGGGGGGGTGGAAGACGGAAGAAGGAACAGAGAGACAAGAGGGAGCAGAGCAGGTAGGGAGGGGAGTGGTCTGAACCTGAAGGCAAGCTTCACCTGGTCTGTGCAGGTCGTTCCAGCTGGCGTTCGGGGACCAGACCAAAGAATTTGAGCATCACAAACGCTAACCCTTGCGGGTTGGAGGTGGAGAGGGCTGAGTCACTGTGGGCCCGTCCGAGGGTCCTTTCCCACCTTGAGCCTCAGTTTCCCCATCAGTATGGGACAGCCCTCCCCCCACACATCCTTCCCCCACTGCCCCGGGGCCAGCTCACCTGCTCTGGGAGCTGGGCAGCCCCCAGCAGCTGCAGGGTCTCCAGGTGGGAGTGGAAGAGGGGGCTGGGCTGCAGGCGGCCACCTAGCTTGCACTCGACAATGTAGCCCACAGTGCAGTCATCAGGCAATCGGATGAGGGCAGACGTTTCCACGAAGCGGGAGCCGCTGAGAGACAGAGCCGTGCTGTGGCCACTGGCGCAGAGCTCCCCCTGCCTCCCAGAAGGCCCTCCCTCCACCGGGGTCCATGGGCAGAGCAGAGCCTCTTGTGCACTGGGTGACTTCGGGCAGGCCACAAACCCGGGGAGCCTCAGCATCCTCTTCTGTGAAATGGGCATGAGAATGGCCGTGCCCTCACTGGGCTATTGTGAAGATTAAGTGGAAGAATGGCAAGAAGTAGCCCTTTATAAATGTATCCCTTCCTCTCTTTACATTCATTCACTCATTCATCCATTGCTGAGCCTCGAGGAGCTACCCGGAGCCAGGTACCGGGCTAGGGCTGCAGATACAGAGATGAGAAGAAAAAGTGTCCTGCCCTCGACAGCAGCCCTCATTCTGAGGGGAGACAGTGAACAGGTCATTTCAGAGTAGGACTGGCACTAAGTCAGAGGGAAGCATGAGGCCTGGGAGACACAGGGAGGGTAAGGTGGGCTTCCCAGAGGAGGTGGCAGTCTTTTGTTTTGCTTTTTATTTAATCATGACAATGGCAGGCTTTAAATAGAGTCTTACAGGATGTGTTGGAGTCAGCCAGATGTGGAGGAGGGAAGGGGCAGTGTCCCAGGGAAGGACATCACCGGACTGCATGCCCCATGAACATCCCTGGGGGCCAGTTTGGGCAGGCCGCGCCGCTGCACAGAACGCCTCCCTGAGAGGCTCAGTGGGTGCAGAAACCCAGCCTTCCCTTCCCACCCCAGGCTGTGCCCTAGGGTTGCACCTGCCCAAGGGGGGTACCTTTTCCAATTCACACAAATATACCATAAAGGTGGGCAGAAGCCCGGATGGGGGCACTGGGCACAGGGAGGACCCCTGGTCACGTGTACACACCTGCTGTGGACATGTCCTAGGACAGCACTACCACTCCCAACTGGGGCCCGAGGTCCCCCCGGGAGGACCCCTCTCGTCCAGGTCAGAGCACGCCAGGGTGGTATAGTGGCAAAGCAGACAGGCCTTGGAGCCAAACCCAGCAGCTGAGTGACCTCGGATCTGGGTGACCTTGGACCAGTCACTTGCCCAACCTCTCACACCTCGGTCTCCTTAGCTGTGGAAACAAGGCTGACACACCTTCTTCCCCAGTGAAGTGCAGCCCTGGCTCAGAGTCAGCCCCCAAAACAAGGTAGCGACACGGATGTTGCTGCTAATAACAACATCCTGTCCAGGCAGATCTCGAGAGGCCAGGCCTTTGCCACTTCCTCTCTAGAATACCAGTACCCTCATCCCATACTGGGGGCTTCCACCACCCCAAGGAACCCCTTCATTCGGGGACCTCTAAGGCTATCCCAGTTCAAAGGCCACCCCTTCCAGGAAACCTTCCTTCTGTCCCTAGGCAGAAGGCCCTACTTCCTTCCTCTGAATGCCTCTACACTTGGCCTTCACCTCCCCTGTGACACTGGGGACCGGGTACCAGCCCAAACATTTTCCCATTTCACCCTCACACCAACCATTAGCGATCATATTATCAGGTCCATTTTACAGATGGGGTCACTGAGGCTCCCAGAGATTATACAACTTGCCTGTGTGTGGCAGAGTGCCCTGAGGGCAGGATGGCAGGTGGCTTGCTCACCACTAACTGTGTAACTCTGTGACACAGCATGAATGAGAGGCAGTTTCTCCTGAGCTCACTCTTAAGCCCTTCCTGCTGCAAAGCCCCCCACACATACCAGGCCCTACTCTCCCCCACCCGCCGGTGGGGCTTTGCTTACCTGGCCCACGGGGCCATCTTCAAAGCCAGTTTGCGATTGATGCAGAAGCCAGCACCCCCGGTGGCAAACCAGAACTGTACCAGCCTCTGGCGGGAGAGGTGGGGAGAGCCAAGGAGCAGGGTGAGCCTGGGGGTGGGGGCAACGCCCGGGCCCTCCCTCACCCCCCAACCAGCATGATTCAAAAGCTTTTCATTTCACATTTCACTAAAGTCTTGCGACAGCCTGACATTATTATGCCCATTTTACAGACAAGAAAACCGAGGCCCAAAGTCACATGGCTAATTATTAATTCATTAAATTAATTAAATTAATTAATAAATTAAAAGTCACCAATTAGACCCCAGTCTGGCTGGATTTCAGTTAAAGAGACTACGTATCCTATTTGTCCACCCAGCACACCTTACCCCTTTCCCCAGCGGAATGCCTCTACCTCACCCCAGGTGGTTCGGGGCGGGGGGGCTGCCAAATACAGCATCTGCTCCCCTGGGCCACAAGAGGTGGGGCAGGAAGGGTGGATCACAAGGCCACACCCCCTGAGCCCGTGATTGGCTCAGTGACGGGAAATGACTTAGGCCAGCCAATCCGAGTTCTTCCCTGAGCTCCCTAGGCTACCTAGGGGGAAGAGCTGCTTTCCACAGAGTCACCAGTCTTGGCAGCGGTAGTCCCAAAGCCCCCGGTGCCAAGCCACCTGTACTGGCCTCACCACTTCCAGGTCCTGGGACTGAGAAAACTCTGCACAAAGAAAGATGGCGGCCGCTCGCAGAGTAGAGAGAGAATGACGGCCCCAAGGCCAGCAAACCCCTTGACCTCTCAGTCTCAGGAACCAATAACCTCCCTTGGGGTTTAAATCACTTTCTGCCCCTGCCTCGTCAGTGAGGCCTCGTGAAGTCACAGCTCATGAATTTCTCTAAGGCTTTTGGCAAACCCTGCTCCCTTTCCGCTGTACTATATCTTGACCAGCGAGTTCCCTACAGTTACCTTCTCCCAAGTACATAGTTGGTGCTTAACTGATGCACGGTGCATGGGGTTGGGTTATCTCCCATGATGCAACAGTAAGAAGAATCCAGGGCAGGAAACTGGGAAGCCTGACTCTGGGGCCTCAGCCTCCTCCACTCCTCCCAGCTGTGTGACCTTGAGAAAGTCTCTGCTCCTCTCTGGGCCTCAGATTTGTCACCTGTGAGCACTTCTGCTCCAGTGCGGCCAGCCCTGTGTCCTCCTCCTAAAGATCTCTATGAGCTGCTTCTCGAAACGCCTCCCTCTTAGCTAGAGGTCAGGCCTCGAAGCAGAATGAACGGGTTCTTAAGGACCTGACACACAGGAGGTGCCCAGTGAATGCTCGTTTAATGACCTACAGGCCCAGGGCTTCTGTTCCCAGATAATTAAAGGAGCGACGGCATTAACAGTAGAAGTGCCTATGACCCTGAGCACTGCTATACGGCATCCTGGGCCACAGACGAGGTGACGAGGTGCAGAGAAGGGTGGTCACCAGCCTGAGGTCCCAGAGCTGGGACTGAGCCTGAGCCAGAACTCTTGCCCCCTTTTGCTGTTCCCCTCCCCCAACCACACAACCCGGGGGGTATCCCAGAATCCAAACAGGCTGGGACACTTTGGGGCAGAGTCTAAGGATCCTGCCGATGGAGTGTGTGCAAGGAGGGTGTTAGTGCACGTTGTGGGGTCAGGGCCTGCGTGTACTCAACAGGTGCTGAACCTGCCCAGTGAGCAGGAGGCCGGGGGACGCAGGTGTAGCT
The DNA here is from genome assembly GCF_003265705.2 of Callorhinus ursinus. NCBI lineage: Eukaryota > Metazoa > Chordata > Mammalia > Carnivora > Otariidae > Callorhinus > Callorhinus ursinus. The sequence goes on along the minus strand of NW_027397110.1, from coordinate 10,298,791 downwards.
GGGTTGGGTACCAATCGCTGACACTTACTAGTGTCATCACGTGCCAGGTCCCATTCCAAGCACTTGGGTAGGTGACCTCATTGAATTGTTCCCTTTTTTGCTCACAACCACCCTATTAGGTGGGGATGGTTATCACCCATTTTGCAGACGAGGAAACTACGGCACAGAAAGGTGGGGTGACTTGAGCAAAAGTCAGGGAGCCAGGAGGTGGCAGATGGCGTGTGAAGCCCGGAAGCCGGGCTCCAGAGCCGCGTGCTCAACCCCTACCGCCAAGCATGTGGTGGTGTGCGGGCCTGGGGCACCCCTCGCTCACCTGCAGTCAACTCACACACACACCCCCAGGGCCCAGGAGGATTTAATTAGGGCTCAGAGGCCGATTAGCCACTGATAATTAAGGTTGTGTGCTTCCTGCTCTTGGTTTCCCTAACGCAGCAGATGGTGAGCCGGGGAGGCAGAGAGCCCCACTGCGGGCCCAGCTCCTGCGCCACGTGCTGCCTCTAGGGAGGGGGGGCCCCCTGACTAGCCTTTTCCCTGGGGCCAAGGGAGCCCCCTAGGGGCCTGGGTCACACCAACACCAGAAGCCTGGTGGGTCCTGGGGACCAGGAGAGAACCGTGCTCCATACTTATGCTACAGAATTCTTCCGTGTTTATCTGCAAGTTCAATTTAACTATTATCCTGATTTTTGGTTTATTTGTTTCCTAAATCTCACAACCCTCACTAGCAGCCATCTAGGTCTGGAGCTGAATGAAGCTGGTGCTAGGGACCCCATTGTGCCCAGGTGTCCCCTCTTTAGTTGCTGGTCAGTGAAGTCTGGAGAAAGGAGGGGTGCAGAGGGGAGGGGAGCGCTCAGGGGCTGGGGGGCAGCGCAATTTACCGCGCAGCCCAGCAGTATCGGGCATTTGAACAGCCTGTACAACTACATGACAATACCAGGGGCTAGGAGCCCTGCCATGGAGTCAGGCAGCCTCAGCTCAACCCCCCAACACACACCCCCCCCACCCCACACACCCCTGTCACTGCGTGACCAGAATGAGCCCCTGCTCCTCAGTGACTGGGGCCCTCCTGTGTGCCAGAGTCTGCGCCTCACTGCATTATCTCAGTCTCTCCGTTTCAGAGGAGAAGACAAGATCGGTGGCAAAGTCACCAACCCAAACACACAGCAAGGAGACCAAATGAGAAAGTGGGAAAACCCACCTGACTCCGCAAGGGCCCTGGCCCCGGCCTGGCCCCGCCCCCCGGCCTGGCCACAGCCAACACCCACGGCCAAGGCACGAAGGAGGAAGGAAGGGACCCACCGTGCGGTTGTGGGGCCTCGGCTCAGAAGCGCGGATAGGCCGGTTCAGGCTGGGCCGGCCTACGTAGACATCGTGAGTCTGCGGGAAGGCTTTTAGCAGCTTCAGCAGTGCCCTTGGGTTCACATAGTTGTCGTCATCCACGTGGCAGAACCACCTGTGAGGACAGAAGGGGGATGGTAAGCTTGGAGGAGGGTTCCCAAGGGCCACCAGCTAGCCAGACTCCCCCATGCCCCCCATAATCAGTCAACAAAATTTGGCAGTGAGAGTAGCTAACACTGAAGGCCCATGCTCTGAGCCTGATAGCATCTTGTGTGAGCTCCCAAGGAGAGTGTGCCCACTTAACAGGTGGGGACCGAGGTTCAGAAAGGTTAAGACACTTGCCCAAGGTCACACAGTCAGGATATGGCAAGACTTGAACCCAGACCATCTTCTGCCCAGAGACAGACCCCAGGAGGCCCTTACATGATTAAATTCACAGGACCCAGCCGACTTCATTTTTTGACACAACACCCTATTCAGGAACTAGCCTGAGGCAAAGGTCACACCTGGCCCCAGAGACCCAGGGGCACTCACCACAGCCCACGGGCCAAGAAGGTGTCAAACTCAGCAGCCATCTTGCAGGACAGGGCGGGGTGGCTGTGCTCAGCAGAGCAGTTGGTGACCACAAGGTGGGACCCTGGAGAAGCGGGGACAAGTCAGGGGACCCTACCCAGGTCCTCCCCACAGCCCAGCACACCATGAGAATGCAGAGCAAGACTTCAGCCTGGAGCGGCCCACCCATTCCCATTTTACGCATGGGGAAACTGACCAGGGAGGGCTGACTCCCCAGGGCCCCAGAGCTAATGAACAGGAGGCTGGGCTGGGACCCACGAGTCCAGGGTACCGTCCAGAACAGCCCCTCCTCACACCCACACCCGCTTCCAGGGAAGAAGCCTGCTCCCCTCCTGGGCAAAGGGGAATCCCCACATGCCAAGAGAGGGCAGCCCTGTTTCTTGGGGACCCCAGGCCAGGGGACAGCCGCCCCAGCTTTCCCTGGAAACAGCTGAGGGGCCCCACCTGGACTTACCCAGTCTCTCCTGGAGGCCTTCATCTGAGCTGTCGGTGAAGACAAACGTCTAAGGAGAAAGAGGAGTCAGGACCGGAGTCGACCAAGGACAGCCCGCAGGCACGCCCCTGCTGAAGCACCTGTCAGAGCTCCATCCTCCGGCAGTGACAGACACACCCCCTCCCAACATCATCACACACTCCTTTCAGACACCATGACTTTCTCAGCTACTCCCCTGACAAGACACACAACACAGCCTCACACCGCACACCAGCGACCACGTCACTTGCACGAGTACCCTTGCAGACCAGCGCCCATGGGGACCCTCCCAGAGTCACACCCTCTTCTATCCCACACACATACACACACTGCAGTCCCACTCGGCCCCTCCATCACCACACGTACACAACCTGAGACACTTTGTCAGGGCACAGACTCTGCGTGGAAAGACCCACACCCTGGGACAGCACAGCTGCTTGGGGAGATGGCCATGGCTTTCACAGCCACACAGACTCCCTGGGCAGGTGCAGGATCCTTACACATCTCAGAAATTTTACATCATGATCCAACCCCAGCTCTCCCAGATTGCAGAAGCAGCCCACCAGCGGCTTGCACAATTCCTGGTCCCTGATGACCTCACTGAACCTCAAGACAGGTGTCATAATCTGTCCCCTTCGCAGATGGCAAGACTGAGGCTAAGGGACAGGTTATGGTTGTACAGTTGGCAACTGCTGAGCTGGGATTTGGACCCACAGGCCCTGGATCTCTCCTCACCACGCCCCAGGCAGGTAGAGGCCACTCAAGCCCTAGATAAATTGAACACAAACTGAATGAGAGACGAATGAGAAGCAGCTTGTGGCAAGACAGACCCACAGCCGGGGACCCGTCTAACCCCCATTCCACACCCTGCCCAGCACATGCACCTTTCCCTGCCTGAGCAGGTCCTCTTGTCCGCCAAGCACAGCGAGAGCCTCCTCTGACCCTTAGGTGGCCCTGTCCAGGGCCTGGACAATTTTGAATTCTTTCCAAGGGAGGACCAAGAAGAAAGCACCCCACCTGTTGAAAGGCCCTCAACATCCCCATCCCTCACTCGGGCCACCCTGGGGCTGGCCCTGTCCTCCTTCCAGACTCAGGGCCTCCAACGGCATGCCCCTCCCTGCTCAGCCACAAACTTCTCCGTGGTTTCCAGGAACTAGCCCTTCAGATCAGATCAGCCCCTGCTTTGAGCCTCAGTTTACCTGGCCGGAAAATGGGGGCGAGCAGTAGCTGTGACAGTAAAGTGAGATAATGTGAGAAAGAAGAAGAAAGAGGTGGCAGCGAAGCCAGGCTCCGCTTCTTATCTCGGGGGAAACTGAGGCTCCAGAGACCAGAAGCCAGGGTTGGGCACAGGAAGGGGCACAAGGGAATGAGTCCTGTCTCCCCAAGAGTCCACAACCATGGGCCTTCTGAGCCATTATCTTTCAACGGATTAGGGCAAGACCTTCAGATCTCTTTTCCTGTCAGGACCAGAATCAGATAATACCCATACCCACCACCCCGCCTAGCACCTTCTGTGGCTCCCTACTGCCCTCAGGATAAAGGCCAGCCTCCTAAGTGTGGCCATGAGGGGCCACCCAGCCCCTGTGCCTGATGCAGCCTATCCCACCACTTCCTGCCCCACCCCTTCTCTTAAATCCAAAGGTCTTTCAGTTCCCCAAATGTGCCACACACATGCACACCCCTCTGAGCCTTTGCACAGGCTGTGCCCATTTCTTGCCCCCAACTCCTAGTTCAGTCATCACTTCCTCCAGGAAGCCTTCCCTGACACCCCTCCCACGTGCCCCTCAGCCACCTGTTCCTGCTGATGGTAAGTAACAACAGCCCCTTGGTAATGAAAATCTATCCTTTGGTCTCTCCCACCAGACAGTGACATCCTGAAGGGCACAGGCCTGGTCTGATTTATCTCCCTGTCCAGGAGACCTGGGCAGCATCCACTTCCTGAGCCCCCCTCCCTGGGGTGTGTCTCCCACCTTCAGATTTAGCTAACACTGGAGGTCCCTGGATGTCGCTGCAGAAAGTGTTGGTGGCCCGATGCTGGCCCTCTTCTCTGTCCCGCCCACTGCCTCAGTGATGCTCTCCAGCCCCTCGGCTTTCAGCAAGAAGCCATCAAACCCCACGGCAGCCACAACTTCTCCCCGGGTGCCTCAGACTCAGTGCCCCAGCTCCTCCTGGACCTATGCTCCTCTCGGTGCTCCCCATCTTGCTGGGACCCAACACCCTGGGGTCGCCACGCCTCCTCTCTTTCACACCCCACACCCACCCAACCTTCAAATCACCCAGGATGCGACCTCTCCACAGCAGCCTCCACGGCCACTGGTGGCCCAGCCCCTCCCTGGTCATCTCCTGCCTGCTTTGCTACAGTCACCCTTGCCCTGGTCTCTCTGCTGTCCTGTCCCCACCCCAAGTCTGTTTTCAACACAGCCCCCAGGGAGCCAGGGAAGTAAATCAGGCCTTTCTTGCCCTGCTCCCTGGGAAACTTTTGCCACCAAACATCCACCAGATAGTGGAACTCTCTGGAGTTTGGAGCATGGGCCAAATGGGCCAGGGCATGTTTGCTGATGGATGAATAAGCCCCGAATCAGTAGGGGAAGGGGGAGGGAGGGGGTCCCGCTGCAGGGCTGGGGGCTGGGCAGGGCGCATGAGGCCGGTGTTCCAGTCCCTGGGAACCCTGAGATTGGCACAGAGCGGTGGGCAGAGTTTCCTCTGAGCCAAGGGTTGCATTTAATTTGTTTAAGGAGGAGACTCTGACAATGGTTAAAACCTCACAGGAAAACAAAAGGATAGGCAGCCCGCTGGGGTCAGGCGAGAGGGGACTGGGGGCCATCTGGTGAAAAGGAAGGAAGATGTGGGGCAGGCTCTGCAGCCCTCACCCCCCACCCACCGCCCTCGAGGGGTCTGTGGGGAAGGGAAAGGCTCCCCACGGAGCCTCCCCCAGCCCACCCCCTCTGCCTGGGACAAAGGCTACACGAGCCCCAGCCTGCCACCACAAAGGCCCACCTGCCACCCGGCCGCCCTTAACCAGCTGGGGGGGGCGCCCGGCCCTGGAGTTAACTAGCTCAGGCCCACTGCTGAGGGCAGAGCTAAGAGAGGCTCAGAGACCCTCCTGTCCTGTGCAGATGGGGAAACTGAGGGCTGAAAGGGGGAGGGTCTCAGCCAAGGTCACAGAAAGAGATGCGCCAAAGGGTTGAGACAAATGAGCCCCAGATGCAGTGTGCGGTAAGCGTGTGTCTCCCTGCCTCCCCTCCTCTTCCTCGGTGTGAGCATCCTTCCTTTCCTCAACCCTACATAAAGGACAAGGTTTCTCGACTCTGCCCCTTGTGCTGGGGGTGGAGGGGTGTCGCGCAACTGAGTGAATTCATCTCCTACCTCAGCTTCACTGTGCTGTTTCCTCGCCTATAAAACAGGCCTATCGATACCTCCCACTCGGGGCTGCTGTGGGGGTTAAACAGAGTGAGGCATCTGATGGGCAGCCCCTTGGGTGCTGAGCAGTGGGCATGTGGGATTGAGCTTGAGGCACACAGTGGGTGGTTGCTTCCTCGCCTTTGCTGACCTGGTCCTGCCAGGCCCACTCAGGCTGGGGGCCCCAGGACCCTCTCCTGTGGCCCAGCGACAAGGCAGCTCTGGGATCCTGGGTCTCAGCAGAGAAAGAAGGGCCCCAGCCAGGAGGAGGGGGCTGGGTCCCACTGGGCTCTGCGCCCCCAAGCCTTCGGAGTGACGTTGACAAGCACTTCCTCCCTCTGGCCTCAGTTTCCTCATCCGGGGCAAGGGCACCACCATGGTGATCAAGACAAGGCAGGAAGGGGCCTCAGACCACGTGAGGCAGGCTCCCGGGTACACAGACGCAGCACCATAAACAGGAAGGTCTGTGGGCAGGGCCAGGCTCAGTGGCTTCCGCAGGAGGAACCAGAATCTCCCCAAGATGAGAAGCTGTGTGTGGGGGGTCCAGGGAAGAACCTGGGTGCTGGGGTCCCCCTGGAGAAAGGGTTAAATAGGGTGCTAAGACATCATGGTCAGGAAATCGGGGAGTGGGGGTGCCCCTCCCCAGAAGGCCCTGGGCTCCTGCAGACATCCCCTCCCCTGCTCCTTGGCCTCCCAGGAGCCCGCAGTCCCCTCCAAAAGCCCAGTCACTTCCTCCCACTGAGCCCGTCACCACAGTAGGGGCTGTGTGTGTGTGTGTGTGCACGTGTGCGTAAAGCTAACCCTTCACCTCCCCCAGAGATGGTTCCCAACACCCCTAAATCACTGACTTTGCTTGGGGAGGGCACTGGGTCTGTGGAGGGCAAGAGCCAGAGGGACTCAGCTTGTCCCCAGAAAGACATAAGCCATACGGCCCCATCATCCACACACCTCTTGTCATAGCCCGTCTAACGAGGACACTCTGGCTCCCTGCAGGAGTGCGCGCGCGCACACACACACACACACACACACGCACATGCGTGCTGGGCAGACCTCTAACCTCTCCCCGCCATCGCTTGGTCACCACCGTCACAGCGGACCTCCCCCCTCCATCCGAAACTGCCCCACAGGAAAGGAGCACAGGAGATGAGGCGCCACTGCGCTGGGCACACCCCGGGTAGCAGCGGCGGCGGGGGGGTTGCCAGGAATTCTGATGCCCCCCCATCCCACCCCTCTCCCTGAACAGGCTCCCCCAAGACCTTTGCCTTCTCAGCGGCTCAGCCCCTGGTCTCCACCCGAGCAGCCCGAGCAGCCCAAGCAGCGGGACAACAGGCCTGGGCTGGGGGGCAGCCTGGCCTGGGCACACGTCCGAGTCAGGCCCCCGCAGACGCCTCTACCCCGGCCACCCTGCACCTCCCCGCTGTCCCCCTCGCCAGTCTGGGCCAAGGTGGGCAGGAGCAAAGACTGTGCTAGAAGAGCCAGGAGGGACTGAGGAGCCTAGGGCAGGGGCCCCGCCTGGCCCCTGAAAGACATGGAGCAGGGGGCCTCAGGAGCACCTGGCTCCAGGGCCAGCGAGGGGCCCAGGCCGGGCGGCAGGAGCCGCTGGTCCCCAGAGGAAGGAGGGGCGGGAAGACAAGCCCAGACTGGGCAGGTGGGCGGGCAGCTTCTCCCTGGAGGCCGCCAGGGACCCCAGCCCAACAGAAAGGCCTCCAGGAGTCCCTCAGGCCAGGGCCCACTCCTGGGGCCCGCAGTCGCCCACTTGTCACCTGTTCCCTGGTCCTGGAGACCCACGTGTCGAGCAGCAGCTCCAGGCGGGAGCGGTGGAAGGCTCGGGTCGTCTTGACTGCAATGAAGACATCGTGCAGCCGCAGCTCGGGGGACAGAGGGCTTGGCGGGCTCAGTCCGGGGGTCTCCCGCATGCTCTGTGGAAACAGGCTCGAGTGGTACCGTAGGGAGACGAGCCCCATGCACAGAACGGTGAGGAGGGCTCCCGCCAGGCCCCGGACGAGGCGGCACTGCATTGGCCCTGGGACCCCAGACAGCTCAGCCCCCGAATCCCCACCCGACAGGGAGGCGAGGCTGGTTCGGCAGGGGCCCCGGCCCAGGCAAAAGTCTGGTAGGCATCGGGGGGTGGGGGGGGCAGGCGAGGAGGGGAGAGGTGGGAGCCGGTGCTTTGGCCGGGGAGGCCGAGCCCCGCCGCCGCCGCCGCCGCCGCCGCCGCCAGCCCTCCACCTGCTCCCGGCGCGCTCCCGCCCGGCTCCGGGACGCCTGGCCCCGCCCCTGCCTCCAGCGCAGCCCGAGGGGCGGGGCCGGCCCGGGGAGCCCCAGAGGTGGCTGGAAAAGGCTCTGCCAAAGGGACAGCCCCGGGGCCGGCCAGCTGCTGCAGTGGGGGTGGGGACAACAACAAACCCTCCATGCCCCATGGAAGGGAGGGGCCGCCCAGCCTCCCCACTCCCCAGGGACTGTCAGGTTAGCTCATTCAACACCCATTGTTTTACGGTGTCCTGCTCTCCAGCCTCCCAGCTTTTGCTCACACTGTACCTCCTCCTGGATGCCCTCCCCCATCCTCCCCACCGTCACCCATGTTCCTTTCACCCAGCTACATCCTACTTGGACATTAAGGCTCAGCTCAAGGATGCCCCCCTCCCAACCTCCAGGGCGCCCACAGTAGTTTGCTCAGCTCCTTGGCTCTTCACAACAGCGGGAGGATTGCTAGTCCCGTTGATAGCTGAGCACATAAGGCACAGAACCATCGAAGATGACCCAGCAGCTCAGCCACAGAGCCAATCGAACCCAGGTCTCTGGGTCTCACCTGGCCCCCAGGAGGCCCCAAAGGGTGCCTGTCCTGCTGTAGCCGACCGCACCCCATCTCACTCAGCAGTCTTTATTGCTGCCTCTCTCCTAGCCAGGCCAGGGACAGAGGGCATTCTATCCAGCCACCGCCTCCATCTGGTTGGACACAAGGTCATTCACATCTCATCCTTCCTGTTAGAGCCCTGCATCTCCCATCTCCTTCAGAGCAAAAGCCCAAGATCATGCCGCAGCCAACAGGTCCTGTGTGAACTGGCTCCCCATTCCCTCCAACCCCACCTCCTACTACTCTCCCCTTGCTCCTTCCACTCCAGACCCACTGGGCTTCTGGCCAGTCCAGGCACACACCCACCTCAGGACCTTTGCACATGCTGTTTCTGCCTGGGCCTTTCCCTAAAGGTCTGCACATCTCACTCCCTCACCTCCTTCAGACCTACACAAATGTCATGTTCTCCACAAGGACTTCCCAGGCCACTTTTAAAAAGTTGCACTATCATCTCTTCCCCTCCTTCCTAGCCCCCCCAGACCTGTCCTTTCCAGGTCCCTTTTTCTGCCGTGTTCTCTCCATAGCCCTTTTTATCTTCCAACACCCTATATATTTTACTTATCTACTGTCTGTCTTTCTCATGAATATATCAGGGCAGGGGGTTCTTTTTTATTCACTGACTCTCCACTGCCTAGAACAGTGCCTGGCACACCCAAGAAATATTCATTAAACACAAGAAAGTACCAGATGGCTGGTAAATTGGACTGGGCCCACTAGGGCCCAAGCCTGTAGTAGGCGTTTGGGGTGAGAGGAAAGGAGAACCAACCCTTTTGAATCACCCTCCTGTGGGCCAGGCCCATGCCAAGGCCCCTCGTGGCCCATCTTCTCAGAACGGCATCTCCGAGGGACGATCCCAGGCTTCATGCCACAGACCAGGGTTCAAATCCTGACTGGGCTACTTACCAGCTATGTGGCTTTGGTCAAGTTACTTCACCTCTCTGAATTTTAATTTCATCATTTAACAAATGGAGACAAAATTAAGACATGGTGAGAATTAAGGGGTTAGTGGGCTTCTCTGCCCAGTAAAGGGAAACCTGCCATGGGACCAAACAAAGCCAACTGCCTCACTGAGGTCCCGCAATGTCACCCAGACTCATGTCCATAGACCAAGCACTGGGCCAGGCATGCAGCAAGAAAGTGGGGAGGTCCGTTTACCCAAATGAGCATTACTCGGTCTCCACACCCAGGGAGCTCACGGCCACCCTCAGAGACCCACCATCCTGCCACAAGGCATGACTGAAAAGTCCCAAGGCCTGGCAGAATCAAGCAGGCTTCCTGGAGATGGTGTCTGAGCCAGACCTCAAAAGACACTAAGATATAGGCAGCCCCCACCCCTGAACTTGGACTTCCCAGCTTCATTTCCTACCACTCCACAGGTGGCCAAATTCAACCCATTTTCTGTCTCTGAGACTTCACTCCAGGGATTCCCTCCACCTAGTAACCCATTCCCCCACCCCAACCTCCAGGGGCTGACCCAAGTTCATCACTAGGACAGAGGGCAGCCATAGGATGACCAAGGACAGCACTTAGGCACAGAGGTCCAATAAATACTTCTTGAAGGAATCCCAGACCCTAAGCTGAAGCAGCAACCCCCGTGGTAACCCTGCCTGGACCATCCTCTTGCCGGTGGAATGGTCTCAGGACCTGATTGCGCACAGAGGGTTTGCTCGTGGTCTCCTGGACTCAGCAGCCAAGCTCCTTAAGCCAAGACCATACCCTGCTATCCTCAGTGTCTCCTCTCCAGGGGACGCTCCTCTGAGGATTAGACACAGGCAGGGCTGAGCGTGGAGGGGGCCCATCTGTAGGGCCCTTTCTTTGGTCATTCAGGGGCAGGTAAGGTGATGCCAGCAGATGGCGGGCGGCTCTGGGATGAGTCAGAAACGAAATCTGACCCTTCCCATGGGCAAGCGGGGGCCTGAGAGGTGGTATCAGCCTGATGGGGGGGGGAGGGGACGAGCCGGGGGAGTGGAGAGGGGGCCCGGGGCCCGGAAGGCGAGCAAGCAAAAGGCCACCAGCTTCTATGACAAACTGTTTAATGTTCCATAATGTGTAGAATCTGAGTGAAAAAGGCCCGTTAAAAATCAACAGGCCGTACATTCTGGTGACGGAGCAGCCGGCCTTCCCCCCACTGTACCTCTGAGAGGCGGGTCACTGCAGGGAGACGGCGCTGTGAGAACATGGTCCTCGGTGTACTCCCCGGGCACACACGAGGGTTAGTGCCCAAGTGTCACGGGACGGGGTGTGACATTTACACAGGAGAGAACCACAGACACACATGTGACGAGAAGACGCGAGGGGCCCGGTGGGCCAGGGAAACCACGGCGCCCACACGTGGAGGTATACACAAGAAACGTGAGCGGGGTGCAGGGGAGGGGCATGCCGGGCGGGGGAGGGGCTTCCTTGAACAGAAGGGAACGAGGACCCAGGAGACCTCATGTGCCTGCCGTGAGAACCTGGGTGTGTAAACCAGTGCACCGGAGTGAGAGCTCAGATGCTCCTGGGGGCAAGGAGAACAGGTCACAGACACGTGCGTGGGGCCCACAACTGGAATCACGGAGACAAGGGGCGCACTGAAGGCCCAGAGCAGCAAGTACGGGGGCGGTGGGAGCTCCGCCCCGAGGGCTCCTGGAAATTCACTCGGGGGAGAGCCCAGAGCTGGGGGCCCCACCTCTGGGAGGCCAAGGGTCTAGGAAGGCTCAGGATGAGGAGGACCCAGCTCCCACTGCAGACACCGGGGTCCGCAGCGGGGGCTTCGGAGGTGTGTGAGAAAGCCGCAGGCACCAGAAGGGGCCCCTCAGGCCTCGCTGCTGCTGCCGCCGACGCCCCCGGCACAGCTGCCGCGCTCCACCCACACGAGGCGGGCCTGCTCCTGCAGGATGCGGCCGCGCACCACCTTGGCCAGCCCCTCCGAGTGGCCCCATGCATGCGCAGGCACCTGCACCCAGGAGCAGGGCAGCCCCCAGAGCACCTGCTCCGAGCGATGGCACTGCCGCAGCAGCTCCGAGTCCCGGCAGCCGGGCCGGCCCAGCAGACCCCTGCCGAGAGAGCGGGCGGGCAGCGGTCAGAGCAGGGGCCCAGGACAGGCAGGGACACAGAGACACACCAGTTTACGGAGAGCCAGAGAGAGCATGGACAGATGCAGAGAGACAAAAAGACACAGAGACAGGGACATCCAAAGAGGAGGAAAGGCTGGTCCCACCCACCCCCACCCTTCCTTACCTGACTTCCCGGACATTCTTCTCTGTCACCTCCACGTGTATGACAATGGGGTAGATCTCGTTCTGGACCAGCTCCCGCACGCCCCGTGCACCCAGCTCCAGCAGGCAGTGCTTCTTCTCAGGAGACCAAGGCTACATTTTACTCCGGCCCGGAGACACCAACCTCCCTGCCCCCACTGGGCCCCATGGCACAGGCCCCCATGGGGGCCTGCATCCCTCTCCAGAAGGGCCTTGGCAACAAGGAAAGAGCTGCAAGGGAAGGCGGGAGGCCTGGGGAAGTAAGTCACATCCCCACTCCGGACCTCAGCTTCGCCATTGATAGAATGGAGCAAACCCCACCACCACCCCCATGCCTGGCAGCCCCTAGCCAGCCCCCCAAGGTAGCGGCGAATCTGAGACGGGATGGACGGGTGAGACGGACCAAACACCTCAAAGGTGACCCACGTTTGGTTGGCCCAGCGCTCCCACTTGCAGGTGAGGAAACAGGCCCGTGGAAAAGGGCAGGGGCTTGCCCAGCGCCCCTCAGACTCTAGCCCTCTGGCCCAGAAAGGCAGCCCCCCACCCCAGTACCTACCTTCCCGACAGACTCCTGGATGGCACGGAGCCTGCTGCCCAGCCCAGGGGTGGCAGGCTGGGCCTTGGGGGCTCCAGGTGCTGAGGATGAGCACTGTTCCTCCCCAGAGAGGCTTTCTGCAGAGAAGTGAGACGCAGGGAGGAAGGGCCAGTGGGCTTGGCTGCCCCGGGGTGCCACCCAGCCCTCCCCATCCCTCCCCTCCCCGGGCACAGGCTCACCCGCTGGGCACACTTGGAAGTCCAGCCGGGAGTTGGGCAGGTCAAGCAGGTTGCGGATGAGCCGGGGTGCCAGACACTCGGGCAAGAGCACCACGGGCCGCAGAGCGGACACCAGCAGTGGGCGCACCAGGCTGTAGGGTTTGAGGCTTCGCTCAGGCTCTGCAGTGGGGTGGGGTACAGAAGAGATGAGGGTGCAGGTAGAGTCCCCAGCTCCCCATTCCGAGGGTGGCCAGCCCCCTCGATACTCAAAACCCCATCACCTCTTCTCAAGCCCCCCATCTCTTTTCCCTTCCTAAGTCTTACTATTGCTCCTCCTGGGGG
>NW_027397110.1:10247045-10285817 GCF_003265705.2 Callorhinus ursinus | reverse complement strand
CCCCCTCCTGGCTGGCGCCTCTACAGCAGCATCGAGCCCTATCCCCCACCTCACCCTTGTCCGCTCCAGACCATTCTCTCAGCGGTCAGAAAGAGGCTTTAAAACGAAAGTCAGATCGAGTTACTCCCCTGCTTTCAATGTGCCAGTGACTCTCCACGACCCTCGGGAAGAAGGCCACATCCTCCACATGGGTGACCCAGCCCTGCCAGAGCCTAGAGAGGCGGCAAGTCCCGTGCCCCAACACATGGATCGACTGCCTCCAATCACAGGGCTTCTGCATGACTTGGGGAGGCCTAGCCGCACTCCAGCATCTCCCGGCCCACATAACCCCAACTCTCCCTTCAGAGCCCCGGTTATACCTTCCCTGGTCCCCAGCCATGCAGGGTCTCCGGCATGCGCCCCAACACACCCAGTTCTCCTCTAGTACACGTGCCGCACTTTGTAATCACGTTTGCAGGTAGAATTATCTGACTGGCAGGCAGCTGCACCCCCCCCCACTAGGCAGTGTGCTCCAAGGGGAAGTGCCACGGTGTCCCCTGGACCAAGCACAATTCGTGACAGACCTGGTGTTTGATAGGCACTTGCTGTATTCAATGGCCTGCACACACATCACACACAGCTATACCTCGGTGCCTTTGCACGGCTGTGCCTTGTGCCTGGAACAAACTCCTCTTCATCCCTGAAAACCCTACCTTAATTTCCCTTCCAGGAAGTCTTCCCTAACCACCATCTTCTTGCCTCTCAGGATTGCTACCCCTCATCTGGGCTCCCCCAAGCCCTTCTCCCTGATCCGACCCAAGGCCTCCCCTTCTGCCTCCAGAAACCCACTCTGGGCTCTTCGTGGCGCCCGCCAGCACACACATGTGAGAAGCGCAGAGACACCCGCTCTGCCAGACAAGAACAGAGCTGTGCTCATGTGTGCCCCAAAATCATACAGACCCACAATCACACTTGCACACGTGTGCCTCCTCTGACTGGCTCCCTCCACCCTGGTGGCCCATGTGCCCCCCACGGGGAGCCTCTCAGATCCCTGGACGCCCTGTTCCCCGCTGGAGGAGCCAAAGGGACCACCAAGTTCCCAGGCCCCCCACACGTGCACACTCGTGGACGCCGTGACCAGCACAGGACATGCCTTGGCCACAGTGCGCTCACCTGAGCAGGGCTCCAGCAACAGCTGCTCTGGAGAAGCCCCCGCGGAGCTTCCCCCCTGTTTGGGCTTCACCAACCGGAGTTGGTCCAGGGCTCGCTTCTTCAGCTGGGGAGGGGGCAGAGAAAGAGGAGGCCCTGAGAGCCCAGTTCCATCCCACCCTCAGGGAGGAGAGGCTGGACGGGACCCCTGGCAGAGGGGGCCGGGCTGCCCCTGCTGTCCGGGATCTGTGGAAGAGCTTGGGTCAGCAGAAGGGTCCCCTCCCCACCAGGCCTTCTCCTGCCCTCACCCAGCCCAGTGCAGAGCCCCCCACCACAGGCAGGCGACGGCAACCATCCCTATGGGCCCAGGGAAGCAAGCTTGTCAGTACCAGTTAGAGGCGCCTGAGGTCTACCCCCCCCCCGGACTTTACAGATGGGGAAACCGAGGCCCAGGGACCCAAGGAAGCTAATGTCACATAAGAGACAAACTTTGGGACCCCTTCCAATGAATTAGCAATGTGACCTGGTGTAAGAAGAAAAGAACAACAATAAAGACAGCACCAATCACACCAACAGCTACCTACCAGGTGTCAAGTGGCTACAATGTGACAGACTCTCACTAAGCCCCAGATGTCAGGAGCTCACTGAAGCCCGCCGCGAGGCAGGCAACGTAACTCCTCCATTTCACAAAGGAGGAAACAGAGCCTCAAGGGAGGGTCAGGTGCTGGTCCAAGGTGGCGAGGCACGTGGCAGAGCTGGGATTCGAGCCTGGGCAGCCTGGCTCCAGAGCCCGAGTTCTCATCCCCTTAAGCACCATGGCCTCTTGAGTTATTTTTACTTCTCCGAGCCTCACTTTGCCCGTGTTGACACAGGGAGGTTCACCCAGCCCAGCCCTTATCCGGGGACTGGAAAAAGGAGAGACTGCTGCTCTGTCAAGTGCTTATGGTGGCCAGGCCAGCTCCTGAGCACCGGGCACCCGCCACCTCCTTTAACCCTCTCAACACCCCTGGCCAGCAAGCCCCGCCGTTGCTCTGTTTGCCCGGCATGCAGTAGACCATCAACCACGTCCAGGAGAAGGAGCGAGGTGGGGGCTTCCCTCCCCTTCTCCCCGCAGGGCTTCCAGAGAATGGAACCCGGCCTCTCCCTTTGGGAGCCCACCCCTGGCAGTCCCTTGCCCCAGGCCCTTGCCAGCCCACCCGGTACCGCTTACATTACTCCGGGACCCTCGGTGGCGGCTGGAGGGCAGGCCTTTCTCCTGAACTTCTAGGAGCTGCTGGGCTCTGTGGGGTAGAGGTGGGGGACACACGTCATGCATTTGTAGGGAGAAAGGGAGGCCCCCTCCGGCCCCCCTCATCCTGTCCCAGAGGATTGTGAGGGGTTGCAGGAAGAGGGGAAAAGTCTCCCAGCCTGCTCCGGGCTCCCTGTGGCACCTGTGCCCAGACTCCCAGGTCTGCATCACCTCTGGTAATTGGGCACAGTGCCCCGGTCCAGGTCCCACAGCGTCAGGGGGTCGACCCGGGTGCAAAACCACTCCTGCCGCCGCTTGTACACCGGGTCCACCAGACGCAGGATCTCCTGGGCTTTCACACACAGGGCGTGAGGGTCTGCTCGCTCCGGCAGGGTAAGGTTGGCTCGGATATAGAAGGGCTCGGTGCTCAGCCCCTTTGTCCAGGCGTCGAGGGCCTCGTGGAAGGACTGACAGGCTGAATGTGGGAAGGGCAGGGGCAGCAGGGCAGGCAAGAGGACGACAAAGTCAGGGAGCAGCCTCGGGCCACAGACATGCCCCTTTCAAGGCCTGGGCTGCCAAAACCCTACCTTCTCCTTCTTAAAGTCAGAGCCTGAGGCCCAGAGAGGGCAGGCACCTGCCCAAGGCCACAAAGCCCACTAGGAACAGAACCAGGACTTGAACCCAGGTCTCTGGACTCCTGTCTAGTGCTCCTTTCACAGTAAGCTCCTTACTGAGGAGGAGATGGGCAACCAGCAAGGGGACCGCAGTGCAGGAGGGAAGGGCACTGCCGAGAGTCAGGCAGCGAAGTGTCTTGTCTCTCTCTCCCTCGTGCCTTGGGTGTCCCACCTACACAATGGGCTGGACAAGCTCTTTTGGGCTCTCAGCTCCATCCCTCTAGGACCCGGAGTCCCCAGTTCCTCCCCGCCCCGGACCAGACTTACCCTTGAAGTCCATCAGGAAGGGGAACGTGGACACCTGGCTCCAGGGCAATGTCCTCTGCTGGACCTCACCTTCCACACCTGCCCCCTCCAGGCCAGCAGCCTCGGCCCTTGGCTGGGAGAAAACCCAGGCAGGCAGGGAAAGAAGTGAGCTTCCCAGGGCAACACAGCCCTGGGGCTGGAGGAAGACTGGGGTGGGGATGACGTGTCCCATAATTCAGATGCCCCCACCTGCCAGGATGCCTGTCCCAACCAGGCCCTTCTCCCATCCACAGGACTCCCGAACCAGGCTGGCACATCCTGGTCTCTCCCATGTTTAAGGGTGGAGATCTGTCGAGGTGCTGTCAGTTTGCCCCACCTCCCAGCCCACCTGCCTGATCAGATTTAATGTCCCGCTGGTTGAGGTAGGGCAACGCGAGCGTCATCTCTGAGCCTGCCTCTGCTTTGGTCAACCCCCAGAAACACCGCCCAGTGACCCAGATCCACCAATCAGAGGGCTCCAGCCCCAGCCAATGCATTGGCTCCACCCCCAACTCAGAAGGGCAGGATCACACCTCTCTGGACTCCGCCCTGGCAGACCCTGGCCCAGAGAGCACCCTCCGCACCATGGCCCCAGACCAGCTGTCCCCAAGGAACGACAGGCCATCTGCGCCCTTGTCCTGGGACTCGGGCCCCCCCGGGGGGCTCCGGCAAGACACCCGGATGGCCAGAGACCTGGGAAGAGAGAAGGGAGAGGGGAATTAGAGTTCAGTCAGTATTTCCACGCGGTTCAACCTTCTTGGGAGAACCATCACAGCAATCCCCCCAGTGTGCCATGACTCCCACCCCTGGGGCCACTGCACCTGCCGCGCTGCTGGAACGCCCTTCCCCCTCTTCTCTGCCTGGTGAATTCCGCTCATCCTGCAAAGCTCAGTTCCAAAGCGACCTCTCCCTCCCAGCCCCCTGCACATGTGAGGCAGAGCTTTTCCCGTAGGGCCGCACCATCTGCACCTGGCCAAGAAAACCCCCTCGGAACCAGCCTGCTATCATGCTCAGCTCCGGGTCCCTAGCACCAAACACCATGACTGGCACACAGCAGACAACTAATAAAAGCTTGTTATGCTCACAGTTGAGGGAGGAAGGTCACCATTAGAACATAACACAGACCAGAGACGGTTACAGCCAGCCGTGGGAGCACAGAGGGGAGCAGCTTCCCAGAGGAAGAGGCCGCGGGGCTACACCGTGGTGGAGAGGAGAGGCACTTCGGGAATAGACAGAGAGGAGGTGGTGTTCCTGAAGGGCTGGCAGGGGCAGAGGTGCGGAGGGCAGAATACAGGATGTGGGGAAGGATTCAGTAACAACAGTAATAATAGCAACAGCGAACACTTACTGAGTGCTCCCCATGTGCCAGACGCCATGCTAAGCTCCTTGTCCTAATTAGCTAATTTAACACCATGGGAGACAGCTCCCAGAAAGGGCTAGCTGGAGCCAGCCCGCAGAGGGCACAGAATGAAGGTGTCTGGCCTTCCCCGTGGGCAGTGGAAACCACTGGCAGTTAAGACAGAGTCACCCAGATCCCCATGTTGGCAGCATTCTTCCTGCCCCTGGAGAGAACTGCTAAGGCCCAGGGGCCAGCTCAGAGACAGTTGCCTGGAATTCCCTTCCCTGACTCTCCCCCCAGCCAGGCCAGAGCATCAGGGAAGAGGAAAGGCCAGAGTGTCCCCCGCCTCCCCATCGCCCCCCCACAACTGCAGCCCACGCAGCCACACTGACCCCTGCTGCCAGCATGGGATTAGCAAGGCTACAGGGACTTTAACCCAATCAGCACCAGTGGGGAGCAGGGAACTCTGACCGCCCCCCCGACCCCCCAAGCCTTTCTCGGCTTCTACGCCCTCAGTCAAAACAGCCAAACCCGAGGGGCCGCAGCTGGACGGGGTGGGGGGGTGGGCAGAGGCATCCGCGCTGCCTTCATGGACTCCTTCGGCCCGGGACTGTCCTGGCTGCATGGAGGTAGCCCTGCCAGAGATGGGAGGCCGGAGGCTGGGCCAGGCTAGGTTGCCCCACGGCTGGAGAAACACAGTCCTGCTCCACACCCAGCATTAACTGGGCCCCGGATTTGGACGAGCGAGCTGGCTGTTTGATTCTGTCACCACATCCATAAAGCCAGGACAGTAATGGCATCTTCTCCCACCACAGGTATGACGGTCAGACAAATGTAAAGATCATGCGGGTAGAATGGAAACCAGAGGGCTCCAAGGAACACCCAGCTGCAGAGCTGCAGGCCTGGCCCCAGGAGGCTTGTGAAATTCACAAGGTCATGGCCAGCGCTGTTTCTGATTGGAATGGAATGGAAAATGTAAGCCAGCCGCGCTTCGAGTAAATCTTAACTATTGTCTCACGATCCTTTTCGGGCATGTGTACTGGGTGTCTGTCGCTGTGGGGTGCCATCAGGGGAGTCTGAGGAAAGTGGCACCGGCAGGGGCTCTGGGGCCAGACGGCCTGGCTGCTCAGCCTCTGGTCCTCCGCAGCCCCAGCAGCATCCACCCACCCCATCATGGGACTCAATTAAACGTGGAGTGCTCTTCGAACGTGGCCAGGTAACACTGCGTGCCCAATCAAAACTGGACGTCTACTGTTCTTAGGTGTGGCCCCCACTTTCCCCACCTGTTCCAGACCCACAGAGAACCGAGCATCATGGCTTCCCCAGTCAAGAGCCCAGCCAGCAGCCTGCACTCAGCCCTTCCCCGTCCCACTTGCTCGCCCCCCACCCTCTGCCCTGGCACACCACCCCCATCCCCCGCCCTGCAATCCCTGAAACCCCACGCCAACACAGCTCAGGCACTGCCCTGAGGCAGGACACCCTTGCCCAACTCCCTGAGGGACCATGTGACTTCTCTGTGCCTCCATGGCCCCCCTGGGGAAGGCGGGAGTGTCCACCTGGGGGCTCCCTGGGGCCAGGTCCAATTGGATCCCTCTCAGCACCAGGTCTCAGCAGACAAGTGCATGGCGGGGGGCGCGGGGCTGCCTGCTCCAACCTCTGGACTCCTGGGTCTCTAGCAACACAACCTGACTGACCCCAACCCTCCCTGTGAGTGGTGGGAAGGATGGGGTCCCCAACTCCCAGCCCCTCCCCCCCGTGTCCAGTGAGGAGTCGGGTCACAGAGGGAAACGGGGCCAGTCCTTCACTCTGCCCACTCTGAGCAGTGATGGGCCGAGTAACCCGGATGAGTGCTCCCCCGCCCCAGTGCACTGTGGGAAGACCTCTAGGCCGGGCACATGACTGCTCTGTTCCAGGCCAGGGACCTATGAAGCTCAGACTCAAGCCTGTCACATAACTTACCTCATTTAACCCTCCTGACAGCCCCATGGGAACCATCTGTGAGCCTCCATGTTAGAGAAGAGGGAAACTGAGGCACAGGGAAGTTATAACTTGACAAGGGTTGCCCAGCCAGTGGGTGGTGGAGGAGAGCGATAATCTCTCTGGGCAAGGGCAGCTGGTGCCAGAGATGTGGCATCCATGTGACCAGTGTGGGTGGGGGCAGGGGCCTGCCAGGGAGACCCACCCTGACATTCACCCAGCAACCCTCGCCCAGCGCTTGCCCCCCTCAGCACCCCACTTACACTCTCTGGCTCCTCCTATCTCCCCGCCTGCCTGGGTGTCCATCCAGCCTCCAGCCTGCCCCAGCACACCCACTGTTCCAGCATCCCCTGCCCTGCCCCAGGGCTCTGGGAGCCCAGAAGGGCAGGGGAGACCGGGAGGCTGCAAAGGCCCAGCACACAGTGTGCACAGACCACAAGCATGAGGTGAAAATCGCTTAGCCGGAAGGAAGGTACCACGGAATCCCCAACTCCACCACCGAGTGGCCTTGAGACAAATTCCTGACTCCCCCTGGGCCTCAGTGTTGTCATCTGTATAATGGGGCTAAACGCACCAGCCTTGCAGGGCTTTTGTGGAAACTGAGCAGCACCAATCACAAGAGCAGAGAGCTACCATTACCACTCGCTCTGAGCCAGGCACTGCTCCAAACACTCTAATGGGGACCCTGGAACCCCACGACAACCCCATTTTACAGAGCTGGAAACCAAGGCCGTGGGAAATACAGTGACTTGCCCAATATCCCTCTGTAGCAGGTGACAGAGCCCCAGTGTCTGTTCTTCCCCACTGTGCTCTGCATGGTAACACCGGCCCGGGACACACACGCACGCAGGCAGCAGCCCACACACCAGTCCGGGATCCCCGCTGCCCCCCAATCTATCCACGTCTTTCAGTCCACCACCCCAGTGCGTTCTCTCGCCCCACTCCTCCCCAGGAACTGCAGAGGGGGCCCCTGGGATCCCAGGCCCCGGGCGGGGGCTGGGCCAGAACCTCCTGCCCCGGTGCCCCGTGGACAGCAGCCAGGACCCCTGCTGCGGGCCGCGCTGGAGGAAGGGAAGCAGGCAGGAAGGGAGGCGCCTCCGCCCCTTCCCCCAGAAGCACGTCCTGCACAGGGAGAAACAATGTCGTACTGGGCCTGCTGCCGGAGGGCAAGAGTGGGGGCAGGGGCCTGGACCAGGGCCTGGCCAAGCTGCTCAGGCCCCTGTTCCTGCTCTGCCCCAATTTCTTGTGTGGCCCATCCTCTGCATCCCGCACCCCCACGCGTCCAGCTCTGACGTTCCGCGCCTCGTACGCCCTCTCCCAAACCCAAATCCGACCGGGTCACTGGGGACCCCGGCCCTGGCGCTTCCCAGCTGTGCGACCTCAGGCAAGTGGCTTGACCTCTCTGAGCCTCGATTTTCTCCTCTATACAACAGGGATGATCCTAACAACACCCACCTCCCCGAATGGAGAGAATAATGTGAAGCAGCCAGCCGTAACAGCCAAACCTTGCCGCGTTTTCCGGAGCAGAGTGTAGAAGCCAAAGTCCACACTTTCCCGCCTGACTCACACCGCCAGCCTGACTCACTGAGCCTGCCCGGCCCCCTCCCCCTCCCGCTCCAGTCAGAGCCAAGCTCCGGGCTCTGCCTGGACAGCCTCTGCCCTCTGCTCTTCCCCAGCTGCCCTCCCTACCTGAGTTCCAAGGCCACATTCTCAGCACGGCCTCCTCTCTCGCCCGCCCTCCCGAGACCCACCAGCGAGCCTGACCAGGGAGGTCACTCGCGAGCCTGACCAGGGAGGTCACTCTCCAGTCAACACTGACAGAGCACTTCGCCTGCAGTGCATGCTGAGCCCATCTGTTTCGTGACTCTTGTCACGGGTTGTGGCCAGCCCAGCTGCAGGGCTCCCATGGTGGCCCCACCCCACCCACAGCACGAAGCTCTGCTGGGAGCTCGGAGCCGGGGAAATGAGTAACAATTACCATTTACTGAGTACCTATTAACATGCCTGGCAAAGCAGGCTACTTTCCTGACACGAGTCCTAAACCCCCAAACCACCCCCATGCCGAAGAGATCACTGACCGCCTTCGGCAGAGGAAACGGAGACCCAGATAAAGAAGTGACCAGCCCAAGTCACCCAGATGATGAGCAGCAGCGACAGGATTTGAATCCCAGGTCTCTAAAAGCCTGACTATTCTAAAGGTGCATGAGGCCGAGGCTGAGCTGTTATTCCCTCCCACCCCACCCCTGCCCTGCTCCAGGAGCCTGACCCTCCCACCCCCCTGGCCCCCCCACTGAACTCCCACCCGACCCTGTCCCTCCGCCCCCCCACCCCCCCCAGCTCCACCACCCCAGGCAGCCACGGTACCTGTTGAGGAGATCCAGGCCACAGCCTCTGGCCAGGGGGCCGTCGGGCTTCCCCAAAGGCCACACGCTATCGGAAGACGAAGACGAGGAGAGGCCAGGAGACCAGGGCTTAAGCGTAACACTCCCTGGGCAGGGGTGGGGTGGGGGGGGAGGAAGTGAGGTTCTGGGGTGCCAGACCAAGAAACCAGGGCCTGTGAGAAGGGGGTGAGCCCCTGGAGCCCAGGGACTGCCCAGGACCTTAGCAGGTTTGAGGCCCCAGAAGGACACTGGACCCGCAGGGCTCAGGGCTGGGCCAGGGTGACCCTGGAGAGAGTGGAGGGAGGCCTGGGACCAAGGAGCCCGTATAGCACAGCCAGGCATGGGAGAGAGGAGCAGGCCTGGGCTCAGGGGGAGTGGCATGGCCCGACTCCCCACCCAGGGTCTTCCTGAGCACAGCCTCCCCTGCCTGGCCAGGGCACAGGGGGGCCTCAGGAAGGGGAGCCAAGGGCAGAGCCAGCAGTTCAGGCCTCAGGTGGGCTGGAAAGCCACCCCCCCACAGTTGAGCCCTCCCCACGGAGTCCCAGAGGGTCATTACCTGTGATGTCGGACATGCTGCTGAAGGACCTGGGGGTGGGGGGGAGGCAGGAGCTGAGGCACAGGGAGCACTCTGCCCCACTCCACTCCTCCTGCACCCTGGCCACCAAGAGGTCCTGCAGCCCCCAAGCACACAGAGGCTACAGCCAAGGCGGGGGTCCCAAGCACAGGGCAAGTGTGCCAATGAGCAACCCTCAACTCACAGGGCAAGGAGCTAAGATCCTGACCTCCGTCCCACGTCCTCCCACCTAGAATGCCCCCTGGCCTGTCCTGAAATGCCACCCTCTCCTGACCTCTCACCTTACCCCTCGCCTCACCCCTACTTTCTGCCTTTGTCATTCGTGACTCCCAGGTGCCTTCCTCATCACACACCCTAGTCACAGGGGACGCGCTCATCAGATCAATCAAGTCCACGTTGATCACGGCCTCCTGTGCCCAACGTCCGTAAGGGAACAAATCAAGGGCAACTTGCCCGGAAAAAGCTGTGACGGGGACATATACCAGCCCCTGCCCTTGGTCTTGCCACCAGCAGACACAGCCTGGCTCTTCTGGACCCCGTTTGCCGCTCTGAACGTGGGGCCTGGCTTTCTTGCCTGAGGCCCCTGACCCCTTGGAACATTCTCTATGTCCCCTAGTCCTGAACCACCTAGACATCCCCCGGGGTTTAGGATCATTGAGGCTTGCCCTCCAGGGGCTCTCCTGCCAGGGTGCTCCCCAGGGGTGAAGCCCACTCCGCCCTCTGGCCTTGTCTTAGCCCCTGACCTGGGTCACGGCTGTGACTCCTGGGACCTGAGTCCCCAGCGCCCCAGCCATTGAAGAGCCATCAAGGGAGGTGCTGGCCCAGCCCCGACGCTGGTGCTAGGGATTCCTAGGGATTCCGGGAGATGGCTGTTTGGAGAAACAGCAGCAGCACGTCCCTGAGCCTCCACTGCTTTCTCCCCATCCTGTTTACCTCTTCGGGGGTGCAGGGTCCTCCTCACGCTGCCGGCGGAGGATGGAGCCAGCGCTTGGGGGGAAGGGCATTATGGAGAGCCGATTGATCTCCTTCTCGCTGTCTGTCGCCTCCTCCTGCCAACAGGCCACGACAGGGTCTGGGTCACCTCCACGGCATCTCCCACACCTCAACACCCCTACTTTGTGCCCATTCCACAGGTGACAGACAAGTAGGGCCCAGGGCGGAGGTGTGGGCTCTGCAAGAGTACAGTGGGGGGTCCCAAGTCTCCTGGCACCCAGGCCCAGCACTGAGCTGGCTCTGGGCGAGCTTAATTAAGGCACTTGGGGGCCTCAACGTCCTCACATGTGAAATGGGACTGTCGACAAACTGGACAGCACTCCACATATTAGTAATTACGTCACATGAACACTATTAGCATCCGTACCCCGCCCCCACCACACTCCGGGAGGGCAGGTGTCTTACCGAGGTGTGGGGCTCGGATCCCCCCATAATGGCCGCCTCCCCAGCTGCTTCCGGGCCTCCCAGCAGCGGGGGGAACTCACTGAGGCTCCAGGTGCTGCTGAGGTTGGAGCACAGGGAATGGGAGGAGGCACAAGCCTGGGAGAGGAAGGGGAGAGAGGAGGTGAGCAGGGCGGGGCAAGGGTCAAGGGTCAGCCACAGGCATTTACTGGATGCCCGGAGGAGCAGGGACAGAGCAGGGAATGAGACAACTGGATCCCTGCCCTCACCGAGCTCACAGCCTAGAGCAGACTGACTGTAAACAAGCAAGCTGATTAAGGAAATAACCCCACACTGCCAAGAGAGCAGAGAAGGAAGGTGCCCAGTGTGGGGAAGGCACTCAAAGGGCCCAACCTACCTGGGGGCAACGGAGTGCTTTCTAGAGAAAGTGTGGTTTGAACTGAGGACTCAAGGATAAGTAGGCGTTAAGCAGATAAAGTTGGGGAGGATGGTCCAGGCAGATGGAATGGTATGCACAAAGGCCCTGGGGCAGGGCTGTGACACAATCCAGGAATTAAAAGATTGTGACCCAGAGAACAAGGTTCGAAGGAGGAAGGGGCCCACCTTTCAGGTCTCTAGGGCCTGATAAGGGGCTTTGTCTTTACCTAAAAACAAAAAAGCCACTGAGAATTTTAAGTGAGAGGAGACAGATTCATGCTTCCTTTGTTCTATTCCTCCAGGCTTCATGCATCAAATGCAGGGCCAAGGGATCATCTTCAAGCAAACCCAAGATAGGAAAAGGCAGAGTTCCTGACAGAGGTCCAAGGACTAATATCTGGTTGAGAGGGGCGCTGGCTGGCTGTGTGACCTTGAGCAAGCCCCTGACACTCTCTGGGCCCTATACAATGAGGGAATTGGACTAGCTGGTCTCTGAGGGGCTTTCAGGCCTTCCTGCAGCCGGGCTTCTCCAAGCATATGCAAAAACAAACTTCACTATTCCTGGTGCCCCAGGAGCAACCCCAGAGACTTGGAGACACACGTGCCCCTTTCCCGTCCCCTGATGCACCAACCCACCCCAGCGGAAAGCTCCACCAGACCTGCGTATTCTCCGTCCTGCCCAAGGGCTCCGTCCCAGACCAGCAGGTTCTTGACCCAGGGGGAGGGCTCCAGCCAGGACCCACGTATTTCCTCCCGGAACCTGCATCTTCCTGAGCCCAGCCGAGGGTTCCCACTGGGTCCTGCGGAGTCCCACCCCCGGGGCTGATGTCTCCCACCGGGTCCTGCATGTTCCCAACCCCGGCCAAGAGGTCTTGCCGGGACCCCAGCATTCCCACCAGAACCCCTGTCCCCCTGACCCCGCTCACCTTGAGGCAGGGGCCGCCCTGGACCCGTTGCAGCTGTGCCTCCAGCAGGGCCTTGGCGCCCTCCAGGCTGGTGAGCGTGGTCAGCAGCTCATCCCGCTCAGCCTCCAGGCCCCGCACCTGCTTGCGGTACTGGTCCTTCTCGATGAGGCTCTGGGAGTACTGCAGCTGGATCCGGTCACGGCTCTGGATGGCCTGGGGAGAGCGGGCAGCGAGGGTGAAGGGGCCACACTGGCCCAACTGTCCTGCCCTCTACCCTCTGGGATGGGGTGGGGGTCAACAAGACCAGCAGCTAACAGGTAGTAAGCCCTTCCTGGGTGCCCTGTGCTAAATATGACCTCATTTAACCTTCACACAAACTTTCCAAGGTGGACGTTCTTTTTATTCTCATTTTACAGACGGCCCAGCCAGCAGGGACAGAGCTGGGATTCAAACTCAGGTGGTGGAGGTGCCGGGTCCAGGCTCTTGCCGTCTCCCAAGAGCAACTTAAGCCTCTTCTGGGAAACCCACTGTGTGCCCGGGGCTTCACTCACAGCATCCCGGGCTAGCGGAGCAGCTGGGATTCAAACCCAGCACACCGCACCCAAAGCGCTTGTCCCCACCATGAAGACCAGGGTCCCTGGGAGCTGGGACAATGGCCGGGACCTGCCCCCCAATGCCTCAGGGGGCATGGGGGCCAGAGGCAGTGCAGGGTCCTGGGCCCACCCCAGACCACCAGGTCACCTGCACTTTCACCATGCCCACCAGTGGTCCCTGAGGCTCGCTCTAGTGGGATTCGAACTTGGTGCAAGGACAAAACCTCCTGCCCTGCCCCCTGCATGGGGAGCCCTCCACAAGGAAGGCAGGGGACCAGGAGGAGATGGCCCGCCCTGTGGCCACAGGAGATGAAGACCATGAGACCCAGGGCCCAGGAGTCAGAACTCCAGCGAATTTCTTCGCCGGCAAATATTTGCAAGTGCCTCCCCGTGTTGGCCTTGTCCTTGACATGAAGGGAAGAAGGGATTCGGAATTGACAGGTGCCAGGACCAGCTTTCCTGAACGCGGAGCTCAGGTGAGGCAGGTGTGTTCAGGGGGCGGGGCTGATGGATCTCGAGTGCTTAAAGGCCAGAGTCTGTGCTTCGGCGGGCCTCCCTGCCCCTCCCAGACCCGTCCGAGCCCCGGGAAAGTCTCCATCTACAACCCCAGTCCCGCTTCTCCCCGTCCTCCTGAGTATGAGAACCAGCGGCTGGCCTCACCTGGTCCCGCTCCTTCTCGATCTCCTCCAGCTGGGCCAGGACCGTGGCCATTCGGTGCTTGTAGAGGTCGCAGTCCTTCTGCAGCGTGCGATGCTTCAGCCGCAGGTCCTCCATCTCCTGCAGGTACTGCAGGCCGGGCAGGGTGGGGCCGGCCGGGACGAGCACCCGGGTCAGACCACGGGGCCGGGCACCGGGGCAAGCTCACCAGCAGATGCTCAGCGGGTCCAGGAAGAGAGGCCTGAGCCTCAAGCACAAGGGCCCACCTCCCCAGCTGGGTGGCCTGGGCCACAGACTGACTTCCCCTCCCTGGGCCTCAGTGGCCTACCGTGTAAAACGGGGATAATCCTAACAATGACACCCTCCCAGGCCACCCTGGCCTCCCCATTTAAACTGGGATCTGACCTGCTGCTCTGCTTCTTGCCCAGCACTTGCCCTCTGCTATGTGAAGTAACTGACTTAGGATTATGTGCACAGAGTACTGTTGGTCTCCCCTATGAGAATTTACCCTCTACAGCAACAGAAACCTTTATTTTGTTGCCTGCAATGTCTCAACATTCGAGAACAAACGAACGCAGGTTTCTTAGCACGGTGCCTGGCACACAGCAGACGCTCAGAGTAGGTGGGCTGCAGTACCCTCCTCTCCCTAGGAGCCAGGCTGTTAGCAAGAAGGAACGCGAGAACAAGGCCCGGACGAGGCCGGGACAAGGCAGGATGGTGGGGTGGGGCGCGAGGGAGACGCTACCTTGTCCCGCAGCTCCTCAGCCCACTGCAGCTCCCCCTGGACGGCATGCAGCTTCTGGCACAGCTCCTGCCTGCTGTCCTGAGCCTCCCGCCAGTCATGCTCCAGGATGTCCAGGAGGATGCGTTCTGAGCCTGGGGCCCCCAGCCTGCTCGCTTCCTGAGGAGCACAGTTCAGAGGCCGCCTCAGCCTCTCGCCCAGGGCCCGCCGTGACTAAGGCAGGAGGGAGAGGGACACATGGCCCTCAGCTCCGCCCCACTCGCTCTGCCACCTTGGCCGAGGGCCTCAATCTCTCTGGACCTCCGTTTCCCCGTCTGTAGAGTGGGTGCGGCCCACAGCCCTGCACACCCTCCAGGGAGCAACTGGGGTGGAAATGAAGTAAGTGGCTGAGGGCGTGCTTACACAAGTTGGCCCGGATTTTATTCCTAAACGAGAACCAAGCCCACTCACTCTTGCTCTGGCCCCCACCCACCGCCCAGGGCAGCTGACGAGTGCTATTTCCAAAGCCTGTCCCCACCCCTCTGACAAGGGGTCTTCACAGGGGCTGAGCCTGGCGCAGGTGGGTAGACCATGGGCCCGAGATCCAGCCCACACACCCACACCCCAGCCGGGCACCCCAACCCTGTGAAATACAACGGAGCCCCGGCTCCCATCCCCCAGGCGGCAGGCCCACACTGCCACTGACCCGCCACGGACCAGCCACGGGACACCCAGCAAGCCCCAGGGCCACCCAGACTCAGGGATCTGAACCTTTCCAGGGTCAAAGACTCCTCTACCAATCTGAGGAAAGCTACAGGCCTCTCCCCAGAAAAGCGCTCACACGAAATCAGGTGCACCGTTTCGGGAAGTTCAGAGACTTCCTGGGGCCACCCCCAGGTCCCAGACCAAACACCCAGGGAGAGCTGAGCGCTAAGGACCCTCCACTCAGGGCTTAAGACAAGACGCCCGCCAGGATTCCATCTCCACTCCAGAATCCTCATCCTCCGGGCCTCAGGGGGATGAGTGAGCAGCTGGTGGTCTGACCTCCCCACACACGCTCCCCCCCACTGCCCCTCGTACCTGCTGCAGGCCTTCCTGAAGCTCCTGCAGGGACGCGGTCAGCCGCTGGTTCTCGGCGCGCAGCTCAGAGACCAGGTCCACGCTGTCCGGCTCCTTGTCCTCGGCCCCGGGGAGCGGCCCCCTGGCCCTCCGCAGCAGGGTGCACTCCTCCTCCAGCCGGCTCACCTTGAGCTTCAGCTGATCCACCTAGGGCCCAACACAAGGATCAGCCCCAGGAGGGACGCAGCCCGGGGAGGGGCCACCGGCCAGGGCACAGGGAGAGAAATCACCCTCTCAACTCCTCCTGCCTCCAGGGTTCCCTGAACAGGAGTCCTCCCCGGACTGGTCTATGAAGAAGGGACAGGCTGGGGAGTCCCAGGGGACTGTGCTTCAAGGACTTGGGGGCGGGTGTAGCACATCCCCACAGGCTCGTCTGTCCCACAGCTCCAACACGGAGCGCCGGTGATCCAGGGGCCGGCGCGACAGGAGAGCTGGGCTGCGCCAGGAACAGGGAGAGCTGGCGTCTGGGCCCAGCTCTGCCTCGGACTCAGCATGACAGTGGACGGGTAGAGGCCTTCAAACTGTCAGAGGCTGGCTTTTGGACTGCCAGGGGTGGGACGGTGGCTGTCTTCACAGCCTTCACTAAAATCCCAGAACCCCAACCTGTCACCAGCTGAGTGTGGGCCGCCGGAAGCTGGCCCGGGGCAGGGGGGTGGCGTGGTAGGTGGGCAGCTGCGTGGTGGCCTGGCCGACGGTGACACAGTCTGCTTGCTGGATGAGGAGTGCACCCGGCCAGAGTTATTTCCCATGTGGGATCTGAGGTGGCCGGACAGTGACAAGACTAGCAGCAGGTGTCAGCCACAAAATGAAGTCACTGTTGGGACAAGGACACAATGACCTCTGGTGCTCTGCGTAGGCGTGCCAACATCTGGTGTCCTAGGAGCGCCCTGGCCTCTCTTGGAAATGGCTGGTAGCCCTGCATCCCTCAGAGCCAGGCGTGGCCACACACACACACACACACACACACACACACACACACACACGCTCGCGGGTCTGGATGCTGGGTCAGGCAGCTCCACTCCTCCTCCACAAAGGACTCAGAAAGAAATTCATGACTCTCACATTCCTTTCCCCTCACAAAACATGCTTTGTGAACCGCCAGAGAAAGCTAGTTACAAGGGCAAGTGTGGTCACACCCTCTCCAATGAACTGCCCCCACACACTACGGCCTCCGGCCTGCCCCGCGGCCAGCAGGCGCCCCCGATGAGCTCAGAGGACAGGCCACTTGGGAGTCTTCCCCCGAACACCAGGAAACGCGGATGCCTCTAATCCTGGCGTACAAACTCACTGAGCACAAAATTACAGTGTTCGGTCCTGAAGTTTACGTTGCTCAGAAATAAGAGCTCATTAAATTTGCACCTTATAAAACATGGTATTAAATCTCAGCCACCACACACCTGCCCGTGGGGGTAGGGGACCCAAGCAGCCAAGACAGGTGCCATCAGTTACTCTGTTCATTTCCTGCAACACCTCTGGTTAATTCTGTGGCAGGAAAGCTCCGAAAAGTTAAGGCAAATTTACGCTAGCTACGTTCAAAGAAAATCTTATCTACTGGTTAAAGTTCATCCCTTGCCCTCTACCCCCTAAACCGGGGAAAAGCGGTCACTATCTGCCCAGGGGCAGATGACCTCAACCCGGGGTGGGCATACGAACATGCACCTGCCGCTAATCTGCAGCCACACAGAGGCACCTCCAACACCTCTTCTTCATCCCCCTACCCCACCCCAGGAGACCCCAGACAGCTGTACACACACACACACACACACACAGAGAACATCCCCCCGGGCATATACGCACATCTGCCACTTCAGGGGACCCAACTCACAACTACACCCATCCCAAAGACAAAACAAGCCATGCCCCTCCTGACACCCCGGGGCTGGTGGCTGTGCCACTGCCCCCTCTGAGTAGCTGACCCCTTTCTTCCAGGAAAACCTCACAGCACACCCCACATCCGTCTCAGGAAAAGCAGACACGGCAAAGAAGGGGGGACCCTAGTCTGGCCCCAGCAGTGCTGACAGCAAAGTCAGAAATCCTTCACTGCTGGGCTCCCGGGAAAGTGCTCTAACCAACCTCCCCGAGCCAGTTTCCTCATCCAGAAACGGGGGCGCTCACAGTGTGTCCCCCCACCGGCCTCTCCCGGTGGAGCTGCTGAAGTCAGGGAGCCGGTGCAGGGCAAACAGAGGACCATGCCTGAGGCGGGAGGTGTGGGACCGCGGTTCCAGCAGCCTTGTCCGTGACCTCCTGCAAGGACCAGAAGGCAACTGAGGCACAGGGAGGGAAGCCTTTTGCCAGGGCCGCCTTTGCTCAGTCTGCCGCCAGACTACAGGCCTCAGACAGCCCCATCTCATGCCAAACACTGAGCAGATGCTCCGAGGACAGCCTCACACCCTCCCATCAGCCACCTACACTCTTCAGCACGCCTGGCAGTCTTCAACGAGTGGCCTCCACGTCCCCGATCAGGACTCTCTCCTCCCCAAACGTCAACCCGCCAGCACGCACGGCCACAGGCTCCGGCGCGCCGATGCACCAGCACCTACGGCCTCCCACGGGCCACCCATCGTCCCCGGGAACCCACCGCACCCGCAGCACCGCAGCAACAGGGGGCTTCAAATCACACAGGCAGCAGCCCCCCCATGGACCTCGTACTGTATCGTTGGAGAGAGCCTCCTGGGTGCCACTGGCACTGCTAAACCCTGGACAAGCATTCGCTCACTAAGCCCTTTGGACAAGTCCCTGCAGCGGGAAGACACCAGCTTTACCCCCATACTGAGTCCCAGGAAGGAACCCAGAAGGCAGGCTCGGCTTCTCGGCCTGGACGAGGTGCAGGCACACTCACCAACGGGAAGGAGCAGGCCAGCCGCCCCTG
Source organism: Callorhinus ursinus (assembly GCF_003265705.2). NCBI lineage: Eukaryota > Metazoa > Chordata > Mammalia > Carnivora > Otariidae > Callorhinus > Callorhinus ursinus. Next base: position 10,267,555 of record NW_027397110.1, on the reverse strand, counting down.
GATGGGAGCGGGCAGAAGAGCATCACGCAGCGGAGGCCAGCGTGGGTGCCGGGCAGACCTGGTGCCAAGCCAGGCTGTGCCGCTTCCCAGTTCTGTGCCCTTGAGCAAGTGCCTCCACAATCCCGGCTTCAGTGCCTATGTTTCAAAATGAAACCTGGTGCTTGGTGCCTCAGCGGGAATCACACGACATGACGTGTATAACCGGGGTGGTGGTGGAGCGCGGTCGCACTTAATGACAGCTGCCGATGACCATCCAGGTCTGAGTGCTAATGGTGCCAGGCACTCATGTGTCTCAAACTCTGGGTCTTAAACTAGAATCCTCACTAACCAAGGCTGCTTCTTCACCTCGGCCCTTACCAACCTCTTGGGCTAGGTAATTCTGGGCCGTGGGGGCTGTCCTGTGCTCTGCAGGCTGCCCAGCGGCATCCCGGGGCTCCCCCCCAGAGGCCCAGAGCACACTCCTCGCTGGGAGCACCAAACACGTTTCCAGACACAGCCAAATGCTTCCCCCGTTGAGAACCACCCTCGTAACTCAACGACATCAGGGCTACCAACCCCCCTGTGTTACAGGTGAGGAAACTGAGGCACAGGATGGGGACGGGACCTGCCCCGTGGTCCGACAGCTGGGAGACGGTGGCTCTGGGACACAGGCCGGCTACCCCATGACGGTCAGTTTTCACAAAGGTCACTTCCCCACTCTTCCTCACCCGCCCCTCCCTGGGGCCTACCGCCAGCTGCAGGTCCCGGCTGCGCAGCACTGCAGAGTTCTTCTCCTCGCTGAGCTGGGCCAGGCGCATGGCGATCATGTAGTTCTCGTCCTTGAGCCGCAGCAGCTCCAGGCTGCCCGCCTCCCAGTCCTCCCTGAGGCGCTGGCAGCGCTCCTGAGCCTGCTGTTGCTCCCGCAGCCGCTGCTCCAGCCCCGCCCGCTCCTCCTCCAGCACCCGGCCCCGAGCCTGCAGTTGCTGCTCCCGCTGCAGCTGGCTCTTGCGAGCCTCCCGCAGCCGTCGCACCTCCGTCATCAGGAACTGGGTCAGGCCTTCCGGCCCCTCCTCATCTGCCAGGGACAGGGGAGAGAAACGTCAGGTCAAGCCGATGAAATCCAGGGGGATAGCAGCCTGCACCGAAAAACCCAAACTGTGAAAACACTAGACAGAAATTCTGGAACGTTGTTTTAGCATTCTGGAGTAGAGGCGGCCTTCCTAATCAAGGTACAAAATCTAGAACCTATAAGAGAAAAGATGGACAAATCCATATAAAATTTTTTTTAACTTCTGAACAATGTAAGAAAAGATGTAACAAAAGAAGTTAAAAGATAGACAGCAGAACAGGAGAAAGTATAACAAACGTAACAGATGACTCAGAGCCACTATATATAAACAGCTTCTACAAATCAATAAGAGCTATAAGAGAAAAAACGGACAAATCCATATAAAAATTTCTGAAACTTCTGAACAATGAAAGCTGTGACAAAAAAGCTCAAATGTAACAAGTGGAGCAGGAGAAAATATAACAAATATAACAAAAGATTCAGAGCCACAATATAAAAAGAGCTCCTACAAATCAATAAGAAAACACAAACCAAAAAATATACGGGCAAAAACTAATAGGCAAGTTCCAAGACAAAATTGGTTAATAAACAAAGGAAAAAATACTCCAGCTCACCAGCAATAAAAATCGTAACAATAATGACAATAATAGTAACCATGAACATTTGGCTCCATTCTTTGTGCTAAGTAAATATAATAATTTACTTAACCTCATGACAACAGTATAAGGTAGATACTATTGTTACAACCACTTGAAAGACAAAAAAACTGGAACCCCGAAAGGTCAAGTCATTTGCCCAAGGTTTACTAACTAGTAAGCTGTGAATGACATCTCAATGAAGTACAAATTTAAAATGAGATATCTTTGACATATGAGACTGCCAAAAACATTTTTAAATGGTCCCCGGGATTCATGAGGATACAGCAAAATGGGCACTCATACCCTGCTGGTGGGATGAACACTGATTTAACACTTAAAATACGTACAATCTTTGAGAAATTTTACTTCCCAGAACCTCTCCTCCTGAGACACCCATTTGCACAAATATACACATACAAAGATGTTCCCGGCATCACTGGCACATGTTACAAAACCAGAAACAACCTAGATGTCCATGAACAGGGGGTCGCTTAAATGACTTATGGCACAAGATCACTAAGGAACATGTGCAGTCATTTCAGATAATGCACCAGATGTGCAAGAATCGCTAAAATCAGTTCTCAGGAAAAGTGAACGTGTGTGTGTGTGTGTGTGTGTGTGTGTGCAAATGCAAAGAAAAGAAGAGACTCACCAAACTGTCACCAGCAGAACAGAGCTGAAGGAAGAAGTAAAGATCTTTTCTTTTTATTCTAAAGTTACCCGGGGTGTCTGAATTATTTACACAGGAAACTATAAACCCATGTATGCCTGACATGTGTGCATCCGAAAACAATTTTAAGGGGAAAGAGCCATGTTAAGTGGGCAGGCTCTAAACTCAGACAAAATGGATCAGAATCCCAACTTGGGCAAACTGCTTCTGGTCGCTCCATGCCTCAGTTTCCCTATCTGTTCAACAGTGATAGCGGAAGTGCCTCCACAACAGGGATGGGGTAAGGAACCTCTGCATGGGTGCCCCAGGCACCAGCACCCACCGCGGACTCACTCACCAAGGATCATGGAGCAGCGCTGGGCAGGTTCCTGGCCCGTGAGCAGTGTGTAGTGCTCGGGGTAGTAGAACTCCAGCGATTCCAGGAAGGCCTCATAACCCCTCTTGCCACGGCAGCGCAAGATGTCCATCAGGCGCCCTGGGGAGTGGCAGGGGGTGCCCCAGGGTCAAGGGCAGGGCTTCCCCCAGTGCCGAGCCACTTCCTCCCCCTTTCCCTCTCCATGCTCCAGGGCCCACGTTCCCCAGACTTTATTTCCCCAGATTTCTGAGCCAGTGACACACACAGGGGCCTGTCTCAACACATCAGTGGGCAGAGCCTGTCTGCCCGAGCCAAGAAAGCCAGGACCCTCCTGCCACGCACCTGTGTTTCAACGGCTTCCCAACCCCCAGCCTGCCCACCCCCCAACACACACACACACACACACACACACACACACACACACAGATCCGGGGCCAGCAAATACTTCCTGCCTTTTAAGTGCACACAGGAATCCCCCTACCCCAAACGCAAAGTAAAATACTATTATTCCCCCCACCGGTCAATGCCTGAAATTCCACCATTAGACCCTCATCCCTTTGCTAGCTAACTCTAGTTCAAAGACACACCCTGTGGGAACGGGCACCCTCACAAAGTTTGATGTCTCTTGAGCACTTAAGGAAAAACGGCTCCCCAAGGAATGTGTGGTACACAGAAGTAGAGGGCAGAGAGAACCCAGGAGATCAAAAGGCACAGGAAAGATGCCCGGAGGTCCCAGATCTAGACTGCACTGGCAACCACATCCACCTCCCTGCTCTAAAGTGGGCCCAGGAAGTGGGAGGAAAGTCCAAGATAGATAAACCCCAGATGCCCGAGTGGGCAGCACACACCCGCTGGATCGTAATGGTGGTTCAGGAGGCAGGATGGTGGGTACCAGAACCCCTGGCCTCGAGCGCCAAGGCTCGGTGCGCGGCGCTCGGGGGCGGGGCGGGGCAGGGTAGGGGCAGTCAGCCCCGGGAAGGCCCGACCCCGCGCGCCCCCCGCGGCTCACCGGTGCGGTTGACACGGCACGGGAAGCGGTAGGTGCTCAGCACCTCCTCCTCGTCCTGCTCGTCGATGACCCGGCACTGGCGCAGATAGGGCGTCAGCTTGGCCGGGTTGAGGGCGCGAGTCAGCCGGTGCCGGACGCCCTCGATCCGCTCCCACAAAGCGTCCTCCTCCGCCTCGGACCCGGAGCCGGCCCCAGTCTCCTCCTCGGCCTCCCCAGCCTCGGCCCCGCCCGGCATGGTCGCGTCCTCGGGGTCTGCGGGCCAGAGGCGCGCGGGGGTCAGCTGGGTCGCCCGGGGGCGGGGTGCGCCGGCCGATTCCCCCCCCACCTCGGGACGTCGCCCGCGGGAGCAGCCGCCCGTCGTCCCCGGAGCCCCCTCCCCGCGTCCCCGCCGGGCGCTCGCGCCCCGCGCCCCCGGGACTCACCCCGCACGCCGCAGTCGCCTCGGGCTCCCGGGTCCGCGCTCGGGCGGCGGCTCCGCCGGCGCAGGGGGGCGGTGTCCGCGGCGCTCCGGGCTCCGCCCCCGTCCCCGCGGCCGCCAGGGCTGCCCGGATCCCCCCACATCGCCGCCCCGGCCCGGGCCGAGCGTCCGGCCCCGCCAGCCACCCGCACGTCCGCCCGCACGCCCTGCCTCCCGGCCCTCCGGCCGCGCGCCTCACCGCCCCCCCCCCCGCTTCCTGTTTCCCGCCGGCGCTCCCGGCCCCGGCCCCGCGGGGTCCCGGCGGCCCGCCCACACCTGTCCGGCCTCCCGGCGGGGCGGGGACCGACCACGCACGCTCAGCACCCCCGCCCGCGCCGGGACACACCTTCCCCGGGGCACGCGGCGCCGGCTGCCCAGACGCGCAGCCCGCACGGCGGCCACACCCGCCCGCGGCCCGCCCGCACGCAGCGCACCCCGGCACGCGCGTCCCGCCGGCACTCGGCGTACTCGCACAGAGCTCCCACAGCACGGCGGTCCCGCACGACCGCGCACACAGCGCACGGGCTCTTCGCAGAGCCACACACCCAATCGCAGTCCTATCTGCTCCGTGACCGTGAAGCGAGGGGCCAGGGCTCCGGTGCTTACGGAACCCCGGAGGCCGCCCCCAGAGGCCTCCCGGGTCTAAAGCACTTCCAGGGCCCTGCTGGGCCGTGGGGCCACTGGCGCCCTCGGTGTGGGAGCAGTGCCTGGGAGCACGCCATCCTCATCCCAGCCGGGCCTCTGGCCTGCTCCTGACCTGGGCAAGTGACCAAGGGCTTGTCCTCTTGGGGCTCGTTGCCCCCAAATGGACTGCCAGCTCTGGCACCTGGCAGCCCCCGCGTGGGCAACAAAGGACAGAGGTCACGGCCACCTTCTCAGAGATGGGAGTCTGAACTGTAAGGGCGCCACTGCTAACACCCACCCTACATGAAGTCTCATTGAAAGCCAGGGGCCCCATGTTTCCCAAAGGGTGTTCCTCCAGAGGAGGGGCTGAATTCAGAAATGCTTGGGAGTAGTTCTGTGGTCAAAACCAAGTAAGTCTGAGAAGCGCTGCATCCATACTCCTCCTTCCCCCTTGGGAAACTCTTGGTCATTCGCCATGATAAAGTCTACAACCGTAACTACTGGGGCTCGCGATACTGTCTCTCCGCGCATTAGAAATTGCCGGGGGTGCCTGCTGGGAGGGGGAATCAGGAGGAGCCAAATCCTAGCCCTGCCCCTTTCCTGAGGTCACCGTGCTGGGTGGGCCTGAGAGTGGAGACAATAAACCCGTTAAATAAATGACTTTATGTAAAGTGCTCGGTACAGAGTTGGCGCTCAATGACAATAGCCAACAGTTTTGAGTGCTTATTATGTATGGAACTTCTTATGTACAATTGTTTTCCAGAATATATAGCCCCTTAAATCAACAAACCCATTTGTTGGGGTCTGTGGGACTTCTCCTATTAGCCCCATTTTCCAGATGAGGAAACAGCTAAAATACGTGGAGCCACATGGGCAATATTGTTGGTGCTGTGCTAAGCCTGGAGGGGTGGGGGTCTGCCCGGCCCTTTATGAGCCTCCTGCCACCTGCCAACGCAGTCGCCTTCCCAGTCTCTTGGAGCAGCACTCTTTGGTGGCCCGGACTAACCACCTTAGAGTAAATTGCTTGCAGCGGTAGGACTAGGGAATCCTCAACTCTGCCCAGGGGCATTAAAAACTAAAACTCAGGAAGAGGCAAGACAGAGAAGGGCGGTCCAGCAGAAAGAAGAGCCAGTGCAAAGGCCCAGGGGTGGGAAATCTCACTTTGTGTTCCCAAAGGGCCCTTCATTCCTCTCACTTGCTCAAACTTGCACCATTCCAAGCCATCAGTCCCGCTCACCAAAGTCCCCATGACTCAGAACCCCCAGGGGTAGAGATGAGGTGAGTGGGCGGTCCTGCCCAGAAGGCTGGTGAATAATCATCCCACTGGCTTTGCAGAGGGAGCTTTGACCCTGTGCTGGATTCTGAATTCATTACATGTCACGCAAGCCCAGAGAGGAGGCCCATCAGGTAAGGTTATGGGCAGACCGCCCGGTCCCAACCAGGAAACTGTTGACTTCAACAAGCTTTTGCGAGAATGAGCAGTCTCCGTGTGGACAAGGAAACCAGATTGAAATCCCTACTCTGCTCATTTGTTATTGGACTTTGGGGAGCTGGATCCTCCTTTCTTGACTTAATTTCTCCCACCCATGCAGTGGGGTAGGCCTGAACAAAATGAAACTGCAGCATGGCACAGGCTCTGGAGCCAGACTGCCTGCCTTCAAAGCCCTTTCCTGGTGCCTCAGTCTCCTTATCTGTAAAATGGGGAGGATAATAGTACCAATCAGATAGGGCTATTCTGAGGATGAAGGGAGTTAACACACACAGTGCCCTGCGTGTAATAAGTGTTCAGTATAGTACTGGCTGTTGCAATCTGCGAGGGCTCTGTCTGCTGGGAAGGCCCACGACCAGCAGATTCTGCCACCCCACCTCCACGTTCATCCTGGCTTCAGTGCCAGCACACTTGAACCCCAAAGAAACCTCTGCCCTAGTTTGTCTGGAATGCTCCTCCCTCCCTTTTTCTCATGACTGGCTCCTCTATACCCTTGAGTTCTCTGCTCACATGTTCCCTCCTCAGAGAGGTTTCCCTGTCTGCCCTGTGGAAAGATCCTCCCATTATTTCTCTGTCTCTTCCTCCTACTTTTGCCCGTTAGGGCTCTCATGAAAATCTGTCAGTTCTTCAATGCATCTGTCCACATCCATCCCTAATAGGATGTAAGCCCCTAAGGGCTAATGTGGTGTCCACCTCCGCATCCCTGCATCCGTAGAGCCTCTCTCGGTGCCGGGTACACAGCTGGTATGGCAGCAATACGGGGAGAATAAATGAATGAGCAAGTGAATAATACATATTAGGGTTCCGTGCATCTGACACACTGAGTAAGCTCCCAGAGCTCAGAAATGACAGGACCCCAGGGCCTGGGGCAATAATAACACTCACCAACACTGTAGAATTCTTCTTGTGTGCTGGGGTCATTCTGAAGGCTTTCCACAGATGATCCACACGACAGACCTGGGAAGTAGTCACTATTACCACCCCATTTCATGGACAAGGAAACTGAGGCTCCAAGCTAAGTAACTTGCCCAAGGGGACCCAGCTGGGAAGTGGAAGATCTGGGAATTTAATGCAGACACAATCTACTTTTGAGTCAACTTGCTTTTTTTTTCTTTTTAATAGGCTTTATTTTTTTAGAGCAGTTTCAGGTTCACAGTAAAACCGACTGGAAGGTACAGAGATTTCCCATATACTCCTGCCTCCCCCATTATCACCATCAGCTTGCTTGTCAGCACTGCCCAACACTGCAGACAGGCAGGCTTCCTGCAGGAGGCAGGGCAGAAGCTGAGCCTGGGAGATTGGAAGAGATTTCTGCATACAGACCGGGAGCTCGCTTGCTCCTGCAGGAGGGAACCGAGTGTACCTGGGTGCAGCTGGAGTGAGTGGAGCGGAGAGGGCCCAGAGGAAGCCCTGGGGAAGGAAGTTACTAGGTGTTCTTGTTGCCTATTGGTGCATATCGACCCAGCCCAAACACAGAGGCGTGAAACACAACCACCAGTTTATTTGGCTTTGTGACTCTGCAGCGGGGTAGCTGGTCTCTGTTCACATGGCATCCGTTGGGACACATGAAAGGGCAGTGCATGCTGGACAGCTGGAGCTCCTCAGGTACCTCTCTCTTTCTGTGGGCTCACTGCACGGTCTGTCTCCAGGGCATGGTGGCATTGGGACAGCCATCTTCCTTACACGATGGTTTCAAAGACACACGTCAGAAAGAGAGTTAGGGGAAGCCATCCCACTTTATGACCTAGCCCTGGCAGTCAGCCAGGGTCACTTCTGTCACCCTCCACTGGTCAAAGCAGTCATAAGCTTGCCCAGGTTTTGGGAGAGGGGGACGGGGACAGGGCATAAACGGCCTCTCTAGATGGAGGAGTGGCAACGTTCTGCTAGACATTTGAGGGAAATTTATTCCATCACTGCAGATGACTGGAGCTGGATCAAGGTGTCAGTCAGGAAGCCCATATACTGTAGATTCAGTCTCCGCGTCCTGGGTGGAGGTGACCTTCTGCCTCAAGCCTTCATTTAAAGCTTGGCAAACATTTTTACTCAGGTATAAAACACAGTAAGGTACACAGATCTTAAGCGTGAGCTCAGTCGATCTCTACTTATGTGTACACCCCGGCAACCACCCCCGCAATCAAGGTACTGAGTGTTCCCCATGCCAAGTCAAGACCCCCTCCAGAGGCAATTACTCTTCTGTCCTCGATCCCCATGGACTGAGTTTCAGCAATTCTGTTCTTCACATGAAAGGACTCATGCAGCGTGTGCTCTTTTGTCTCTGGAGTCTTTTCATGCACCCTGTGTTAGTGAAATTCTTTCATGACAGGTACGTGTGTTTGTAGATTGTCCGTTCTCAGTCCTGAGTGGTGCTCTCTTGTGTGACTGTACTGTGGGGTGGGCATCTGGGTAGTTCCTGTTGGGGTTCACCGCTGCTGTGAACATTCAGGAGCATTCTGATAAACATATCCGGGCGTTTCTGTTGGATTCATCCTCAGCCTTGCCCACGCCAGCACCATTTTACCCTCCCGCCAGCTCTGGGTGCCTTCCATATCCTCAGCAGCCCATGCTGAGATAAGTTTAATTTTAGCCAACTTCTTGGAGGTGAAGTGGAAACCACTTTTTCGAGTGAGGTCTCCCTCCCAGCCACCGTTTCTAAGACAAATGAAAGGCGATGTGAAGTGAAAGCGAACTCTATGGAACGTGGCGTCATTGCTGGACTTGGTTCTGCTCTGTGTTATGTGTTGCTACCTTTATTGGGGTGATTCTGTACGGTGAGATGAGAAATAATAAACATAAGGCATGTCTGAGCCCTTCCTAGAACAGTTCTTGGTAAGGACAGGCAGCCACCTAGGAGACAACACTAAAGCAATGATCTCAGAAATGGGGAAGCCACGGGGACAGAGGTGAGCACGAAATCCACGTCACTGTAGAATTAAAACTAAACAAGGGAAGAAGAGTGGGAAAAAAAAACCCCACAAAATGTAAACGTTATAAACTCCAACAAAGCAAAAATAATCTAAGCAATAATAACAGAGAAGTGGGAAAGAGGAGAGGTGAGAGAAAGCAGAGAGGGAATCCATCTTCAACCTCAAAGGGTCCATTCATTCTGATTAAATTGAACTATGCAGTTTTTTTTATTTTACTCCAAGTGAAAGGTAAGATTGTGCAACTAGATACAAATAACCAACCCAACTATTTGGTGCTTACAAGAGACAAGATTTAAATATAAGGACGCAGAAAGGTTTAAAAGGATAGAAAGACATACCACATAGGGCGCCTGGGTGGCTCCGCTGTTTGAGCGTCTGACTCTTGGTTTCAGCTCAGGTCATGATTTCAGGGTCAAAAAATCGAGCCCCGCGTCAGGCTCCGCGCTCAGCAGAGTCTTCTTGAGTTTCTCCCTCTGCCCTTCCCCCTGCTCATGCTCTCTCTCTCCGTCTCATAAATAAATCTTTTTAAAAAAGAAAGACATAGCACACAAACGATAACCAATCGAGTCTGCTGCAGGTGTCCCAGAGTAGACTTTAAGATAAGAAGCATTACTAGAGGGCGCCTGGGTGGCTCAGATGGTTGAGCGTCTGCCTTCGGCTCAGGTCATGATCCCGGGGTCCTGGGATCGAGTCCCGCGTCGGGCTCCCTGCTCCTTGGGAGCCTGCTTCTCCCTCTGCCTCTCTCTCTCTCTCTCTCTCTCTCTGTCTCTCATGAATAAATAAATTTAAAAAATTAAAAAAAAAGAAGCATTACTAGAAACAAAAGGGACATTTCAATCAGGAAGATATCAATCATCCCAAATGTGTATGCACCGAATGGCAGAGCTTCAGAATACAAGCAAAACTTAACAGAACTGGGGAGCCCGGCTGGCTCAGTTGGTGGAGCATGCGACTCTTGATCTCGGGATTGTGAGTTCAAGCCCCACGCTGGGTGTAGAGATTACTAAAAAATAAATAAATAAACTTAAGAAGTAAAATTATTTTTTTAAAAGGATGCTCATCATATGTCATTAGGGAATTGTACATTAAAACAATCATGAGATTACACACCAATTAGAATGGCCAAAATCCAAAATACTGACAACACCAAATGCTGAGGAGGCTGTGGAACAACAGGAATGCTCATCCACAGCTGGTGGGAATGCAAGATGGTACAGCCACTTTGGAAGACAGTTTGGCAATTTCTAACAAAATTAAACATACTCTTCCTATACGATCCAGCTATCACACTCCTTGGTCTTTACCCAGAGGAGTTGAAAACTTAAGGTCACACAAAAACCTACACATGGATATTTGTGGCAACTTTATTCACAACTGCCAAAACTCAGAAGCAACCAAAATGTCCATCAGGTAAATGAATAAAACTGTGGCATACCCAGGCAATGGAATATTCTTCAGCGCCAAGAAGAAATGAGCTATCAAGCCATGAAAAACATGGAAGAACCTCGAATGTATATTACTGAGAGAAGCCAATATGGGAAGACTACATATAGTATGATTCTAACTCTGTGACATTCTGGAAAAAAAGCAAAACTCTGGAGACGGCAAAAAGATCAGTGGTTTCCAGGGATGGGAGGGGAGGGATGAATAGACGGAGCACAGAGGATTTTTAGGACAGTGGGACTATTCTGTATGGTACTGTAATGGTGGATACATGTCATTTCAAATTCATCCAAGCCCACAAAACGTACAACACCAAGAGTGAACCTAATGTAAACTATGGACTTTAGGCAATAATCTGTCAATGTAGTTTCATTGATTGATAAAACAGGCTGTTGATAGTGGGGGGAGCTATGTTTGCAAGGGATATGTGGAAACCCTCTGAACTTTCCACTCAGTTTTGCTGTGAACCTAAAACTGCTCTAAAAAATAAAATCTATGGGCGCCTGGGTGGCTCAGTTGGTTAAGCGACTGCCTTCGGCTCAGGTCATGATCCTGGAGTCCCGGGATCGAGTCCCGCATCGGGCTCCCTGCTCAGCGGGGAGTCTGCTTCTCCCTCTGACCCTCTTCCCTCTCGTGCTGTCTCTCACTCTCTCTTTCTCAAATAAATAAATAGAATCTTTAAAAAAAAATAAAAAAATAAAATCTATGCTCCATCTGTAGGAACATCAAAAACATCAACATCCTAGGAATACAGGTTTCCCCCACTATGCACAAGTGGAGTGTTACTGTGAGAACTTTTGTAAGCCGAAATCCTCTAAAGAACAATTACCATTGATTTCTACGGAAACATGTTTGAGTGCTCTAAGACCCCCCCAAAAAATAACCTCTCTTAGGCTTTTCTGATACCTGAGGACACATCTTGCTAACAGATGCACAAAATAAATCTAGATAAAGCACAGATGCTCAGAGTTCCAAGCTCTAGCAGCTGGGTACTGAGCACAGTCCCAGGGAAGGAGCTTGGAGGGGCGACTCTTGCCGCTTGGGGGGTGAGCTGCTTCCCTAATGGCTCCTTGCAAAACCAATGCTGAATGGTATTTTTGCTTCGGGCCTTTTCTGGTAAAACTGAAAATCTTCAGATTTCTTTTGGCTTGTAAAAACAGGTGCTAATGGAAGTCTTCTGTAAAAACGAAGCGGCGAGACATGAACTTTGGAAAAACGGGGGATACCTGAAAATCAAACAGTGTGCAAGACCCCTACACTGAAAATACGAAATATGATTGAGCATCAGGGAAATACGAATAGAAACCACAATAAGATTCCATTTCACACCCATGAGGATAACTTAATCAAAGTGACAAACAGTAGCAAGTGTTGGCCGGGATGTGGAGAAATGAGAGCCCTCTCCCATTGCTGGTAGGAACGCAGGGGAAGAAAAGGCGCAGCCACTTCGGAAAAGAGTTTAGCAGGTCTTCAAAAGGTTAAATATAGAGTTCCCAGATGACCCAGGAATTTTCACCCCTAGGTATAAAATACCCAAGAGAATTGAAAATATCTGCCACACAAAGACTTACACATGATGTCCATCACAGCATTATTCAGAACAGCCCAAACGTGGAAACAACCTAGATGGCCATCAACTGATGCTCCTTGGGAGAAATAGAGTCTTTTTTATTTTTAAGATTTTATTTATTTATTTGACAGAGAGAGACACAGCGAGAGAGGGAACACAAGCAGGGGGAGTGGGAGAGGGAGAAGCAGGCCTCCCACTGAGCAGGGAGCCTGACATGGGGCTCAATCCCAGGACCCTGGGACCATGACCTGAGCCGAAGGCAGACGCCTAATGACTGAGCCACCCAGGCGCCCCAGAAGGATGATCTTTTCAGTAAATAGTACTGGGTCAACTGGGCAGAACTGGGGAAAATGTGTGCGCGCACGTGTTTGTGTGTGTGTGTGTGTGTGAGAGAGAAATCTCCCTCTGCCCTCCTCTTATAAGGATACATGTCGTTGGGGCACCTGGGTAGCTCAGTAGGTTAAGCGTCTGCCTTCGGCTCAGGTCAATATCTTGGGGTCCCGGGATTGAGTCCCACATTGGGTTCCCTGCTTAGCGGGTGTTCTGCTTCTCCCTTTGCCCCTCCCACCCCCACTCGTGCTCGCTTGCATGCTCGCTCTCTCTCTTGCAAAAATAAATAAATAAAACTTAAAAAAAAAAAGGATACATGTGGTTGTATTTAGGACCCAACTAGATAATCCAGGATAATCTCCCTGTCTCAAAATCCTTAACTTAATCACATCTGCAAACACACTGCAGGGGTTGGGATGGGCACATCTTTGGGAGCCCATTTTTCAGCCTACCACAACCCCTACCTCACACCATAAACAGAAATAAATTCCATACCTAAATGTGGAAGATTAAAACAATAAAGCCTTAGAAGAAAATACAAGAGAACATCTTCATGACCTTGGAACAGGCAAAGTTTTCTTAAACCAAAAACAAAAGCACTAACCATTTTTAAAAAAAGCATATGTATGTAAGTGGCCAATATTAAATTAAGAAATATGTTCAACAGGGGTGCCTGGGTGACTTAGTCGGTTAAGGGTCTGTCTTCGGCTCAGGTCATGATCCCAGGGTCCTGGATGGAGCCCCATGTCAGGTTCCTGCTCAGCAGGGAGTCTGCTTCTCCCTCTGCCTCTGCCCCTCCCCCCATGCTCTCTCTCTCTCTCTCTCTCAAATAAATAAATACAATCTTTAAAAAAAAAGAAATATGTTCAACAAAAAGTACACTTTAGAAGAGTTAAAAGACAACCCACAAAGTGGGAGAGGATATTTACAATACACATATACAACAAAAAGTTTCTACTTTATATATATACATATATATAAAGAGCTCCTACACATCAATATGAGAAAGGCAGACACCCCAAAAGAAACATGGGCAAAAGACTTAAACAGATAAAAGAGCGTACCCAGATGACCAGTAAATGCATGAAAGGGGGCTCAACCTCATTAGCAATCAGGGAAATGCAAACTGAAACCACAGTGCAATATCACCGTACACCTACCAGAATGACCACAACGAAAAAGGTTGAAAATGCAAGTCAGGGAGGATGTTGAGTAATCAGAACTGGTGAGAACGTAAATTGCTTGCTACCATCATCTCGGAAATCTTTAGGGCACCTTCTGCTAAAACAGAACATCTGCAACTCTCCAAATGTCCGTCAATAGTAGAACAGATAAAATAGGGGCACCTGGGTGGCTCAATTGGTTAAGTCTCGGACTCTTGATCTCAGCTCAGGTCTTGATCTCAGGGTCATGAGCTCAAGTCCCATGTTGGGCTCCACATTGGGCGTGGAACCTTCTTAAAAAGAGAGAGAGAGAGAAAAATAGCAGAATATATAAAATAAAGTGTGGACCACACAACAATGTGAGCAAATAATGTACAATTAGGCAACACGGAGGGGGTCCCACAAACATGATACTGAGCAAGAGAAGCTGCAGACGAAAGAGGATATGATTCTATTTACACAGAGAACAAAAATAGGTCAAGATTTAACAGGTCAGGACAGTGGTTCCCTTTGTGGGGAGTTGGAAGGGGGCACAAAAATGGTTCATGAGGGGCTGGTGGTGTTCAATGTCTTTTTTGTAATTATTATTTTTATTATTTTTTAAAGGTTTTATTTATTAGAGAGAGAGCACGAGCCATGTCTTTATCTGGGTGCTGGCTACATGTCGTGTTCAGTCTGTATACACTTACGAGTTTTATATGTATATATAAGTAGAGTTATATTTCAATAGAAAATTGTACCCACAAAAGTAAATTATACATTGTAGCATGAGTCAAATGCAAAAATGTAATTAAGTGACAACAGTAAACGCAGAATGTACATTGCATGCCACCATTCGTTTAAAAAAAAACTGGAGTGGGTGCCTGGGTGGCTCAGTCGGTTAAGCGACTGCCTTCGGCTCAGGTCATGATCCTGGAGTCCCCTGATCGAGTCCGGCATCGGGCTCCCCGCTCAGCGGGGAGTCTGCTTCTCCCTCCAACCCTCCCCCCTCTCATGTGCGCTCTATCTCTCATTCTCGCTCTCTCAAATAAATAAATAAATAAAAATCTTTAAAAAAATCAGAAATGTAAAATTAAAAAAATAAAAATAAAAAAATAAAAAAATAAAAAAAACTGGGGTGTGTGTGAATATACGGGCATGTATATATGCATATGCGTACATCATCCCTTGAAGAATGTGGAAGAAACTGCCCTCAGCTTACTGTCTTTCAGAGGGGGATCTGGAGGCCTGCATGAAGTTTTATCCAGTAAGTATATTTTCAAAACTATTAAATAGTTCACACATATGAAAAGGTTTACAGAAAGACAATAAACACCTAAGAAAATGTCTAAAAGACCAATATTTGGGAAGTACTGGGAAGTGGCAAGGTCCACAGTTACCTCATTTGGGTTTCTTTCCTCTTTCTCTTTTTTCTTTTTTTTAAGATTTTATTTATTTATTATTTGAGAGAGACCGAGAGAGAGAGAGAGAGAGAGAGAGCATGAGTGGAGAGAGCGAGAGGTAGGCCCACCGCGGAGCAGGGAGCCCTAGGCGGGGCTCGATTCCAAGACCCTGAGATCATGACCTGAGCCCAAGGCAGCCGCTTAACCGCTTAACAGACCGAGCCACCCAGGCGCCCCCTCATTTGGGTTTCTGTTGGGATCAGAGCAAGGGGCTACGGGGTTGGGGTGGGGGTGGGATGGCTCACGTGCACCCCCTCCCCTTTACAGAAGAGGAAACCCGGGGGCAAGACAGCGGCCCAAGTCTGCGTGGCCTGCCCTCCTGCCCCCAGGTTCGACTCTGGCTAGTGGATAGGGGGTGGGGCTTTGGAGTCAGATGGGGGTGGAAGGTTGTGTGACCTCTGAGCCGGGCTCTGCTAGTCTGAAAAGTGGGGACAATACCCCCCACTTCGTTCTGATGTCAGCAGAACCGATGTACGTGGGTGGAGTAGCTGGCGGGCCGCGGGAGCTCTGTAAGTGGCCGTCCCAACGCCGTCCGCAGGGAGGGACCGGCTGCAGCCTCCGCGCGCGCTGCTCCAAAACGGACACACGGTGGCGCCCTCCCCCCGCGGGTACCGCGAGGTCCCAGCCCCTGAGGGCGTTGGCTCCTGGAGAGAGAGACACGTCGGGGGAAGCTGCCTGGGCACACGCGAACTCACACTTCTGGGCCCTGGAGATGGAAGGGTGAAAGACGGAGGGCGTCCGTGTTCAAGGAGGCGGGACTGAAGGGGCTGGCAGCCCAGGAAGGAGGGAAAAGGGGAAACAGGCTCCATTGGCACTTGTCGTATGTGTGTGGTGGGCCCCTAAAAGATAGGTCCACCTGGAACCTGTGACTATGACCTTATTTAGAAAAAGAGTCTTTGCAGATGTAATTAAGATGAGGCTCTAGAGATGCGATCATCTTGGATTATCCAGGTGGACCCTAAACCAATGACAGGCGTCTTGTGAGGGAGGACGCTGACCTGGAGAAGGGCATGGGGTAGCAGCAGAGGTAGAAGTGATGGCAGCCACAAGCCAAGGAAGCCCCAGAGCTGGAAGAAGCAAGAAAGGACTCTCCCCTAGAGCCTTCCAGGGGAGCCCTGCCCCAGCCTTGATTTCAGGCTTCTGGCCTCCAGAACCGTGAGGAAATAAATTTCTGTTCTAAGCCACCTAGTTTGTGGTCAGTCGCTATAACGGCCCCAGGAAACCAATACAGATGTTTAAATTCTCTTCCTACTGCTCAGCCCACTGACTCCCACCCCTCGTAGCCTATGGATGGCACCCGAGGCCCCCCAGCTCCTGACCCCACTATTTGCTCCCCAAATCCAAACTCCACCATACCCACTGTTTTCCAAACATGCGCTCTTTCACCCCTCTTACGCTTTTGCTTTCGGTGGCCTGCTGTCTGGGGTGCCCCTCCCTCTAGGTCCCCTGTACAACTCCTATACACCCTTCAAAGCCCTCCCTAAACATCCTCTCCATCTCTTCCCAGGACCCTTGTGCCACTCCTCACTGGTCTTCTTGCTCCAGGTGGGTCCTCCAGTCTATGGACACTCTTGCTACTCAGATCTAACTTGTCACTCCTCTGCTCAAAAGCCTTCCATAGCTCCCTGCTGCCCTAAGGATGATGTCCAAAGGAATGAAGTACTTCAAATACCCCTTCCCACCTCTCACTGCACCCCAGCGATGTCTAATGTACCCATGTGCTACATACCTCTGGACCTTGGCATAGGCAGTGCCCTTCCCCTGGAACGCCCCCTCCCGTGCCAGGCATGCTCCAACCCATGTCTCAAGTGGCCTCTCCTGCAGAACCCACCATTCTGCAGTGACAACAGCTAAAACATCTTCAGGCTGACCACACACCAGGTACTGCTCTAAGTGCTTTACCCTGTGAGTTCTCATAACAACCCCAGGAGAATGGGGCGCCTGGGTGGCTCAGTCAGTTGTGTCTGCCTTGGGCTCAGGTCATGATCCCAGGGTCCCAGGTGGGCAAACTGAGGCCCAGATGGAAGAAGAACGGTTCAGAAGTGGCAGAAGGATCTGAGCCCAGCCCACACTGTCATTCCTCCTGTGGGGGCCGCAGTTGAACAAACTGTTGAAGTCTCCCCTTATCCACACCGCAGCCCCAAGCCCCAAATTCATTGCTGGCTCCTCTGTGGATTCTGAACTTTGTCAACACACCCCTCCAGTGAGCAGAAGTGACCCGATCACACGGTGGTCTCCCCACCAGGAAGCACCTGAAAAGCTTCTCTTTACTTCCCTCGGTCTGTGGTAACTGGCACAGTGGAAGGGGTTCCATAAACAAGAATGAATGAGCGAGTCACAATGGTTTCCAGGGATGTCAGGCCCTGGGAATGTCTCACCCTACTCAAAGACAAGAATAAATTATGCAAATCTCTGGAGCCAGACTTTTTGCCTTCTCCCTCCCTCCTCCAACACCCCCCCCCTCGGCCCACCAGGTTTCTGGGAGGGCACTGGGCTCTCCAAAAAATGCCTCAGGCTCTCTAGTGGCCCGATTCCTGATTACAGACGAAACTAGAGCTTAAAACCTGGTGAATCACTAGCAACCACCAGCCAGGGCCTGTTGGGGTGTCAGGCAGGCAGGGAGAAACCAGGCTCCCCCGCCCGCCTCCCCTACTCCTGCCACCCCCAGCCCTGCCGTCACTATATAACCCCACAAACCTCTGTAGTCTTGGCCACACGAGGTGGAAAGGGCCTAGCCTTGGGTGCCAGTGACTTTGAGCAGCTCCGAGACTGTCCCCACTCCCCACCCCCACTCAGCCACACCCAGGTCCCAAAGAACCCACAGCCTGAACAGCTTGCAAACCCTCTTCCCGTCCCTGGCCTGGCGACTCATTAATGACACCCAGGTGCAGCACCCCCATTTTAGCAGTAGGGAAACCAGCTCAGGAAGTAGAAACTACCCAGACCATCATCAAGTGTTCCAGGGGCTGGAGGCGGAGGTGGGGGACTATAACCCAATAGTTAAGAGCCCAAGTCCAGGTTCAAATTCTAATTCGACTCTGGTAAGTCACAGGGTTCTTGCAAACTTGGACAAGTTTCTTAGCTTCTACAGGACTCAGTCTCCCTGTCAATAAAATGGGAAGCCACTCTAAGTACCTACAGGTCACAGGATTGTTGTAAGGATCCTATGAGTTGACACAGACAGGGCTTAGAACAGGCAACGCATACTCTATAAACAGTGGCTGTTTTTTAAAGCGTATTTCAAAGGAATCTTTTCCCAAGGACAAAGCATTTGGAGTGAATCCTTGTCATCAGAGAGGAATGTTCCCCACACCTGTCTGGTAGAAAGCTCAGGCCTGGGGCCTCCTTATAAATCCTGAGGCCTGTCCCACCCCAGACCTGCCAGGTAAGAGTCTGGGAGTGGGAAGCTGATATTTTTAATAAAGGCCCCCAGGGTTCCTTGAATCAGGCAAGTCTGGGGATCTCAAAAGACTTGGAAACTCAAGTCTTCTTTTGAAGATTCTTCTGGTAACATACCTTTCACCCACCTGTCAACAGGTCCTTGGGGGAAAACCAACTTTCTCTTTTTCCCAATTAGTAACACTACTACTTGTAAACTGGTATAAGCACTCACCAGCTCCAGTGTTTGCTAAATTCATTCCATCTATCAACAGCCCTCTGAGGCAGGTTCTCTCTTTAGCCCCATTTTACAGAGGCAGAAACTGAGGCCAGGGAAGGTAGTGACTTGACCAAAGTCACATCGCTGGAACTTGGCAGAGCCAGGATTCTATTCGCGGTCCCAGCATGGCCTGGGCCAGCAGCCCCAGTTCCTCCGGGAAATGCCCTGATGCTCTGGGGCAGGTCTCTCAGGAACCCGCAGGCTTCTCAGGTCGCTTTGCAGAGCTAGAGGCCAAGGTCCCAGTCCCAGTCCCCAGGACCTTCCCTTCACCATGGCCATGAAGCCACACCAAATCCCACTGGCTCCTTTACTGGACTCCCCTCTGCATCCTAGCCCAGGGCAAAAGAGGGCGCTCCAGAGCCAAGGCAAGTCCAGGCTCTGAGGCATTCCCCCACCCCATCCGCTCCTCACTCCCTCACCTGCTCCTTTCTCCAGCCCCATCACGTCGCCAGCATTTTCTCTAGAAGTGCAGTGCCTTTGACCAGGCTGTTTCCCGGGCCAGGCCCACCCTTTCTTGATTGTAAGCCTCCATGTTGAGAGGGCAGCCTCCTCCAGGAAGCCCTCCCTCACTGCTACTCTGGGTTAGCTGGCTTCTTTTTTTTTAATATTTTTTATTTTTATTTATTTGAGAGAGAGAGAATGAGAGAGAGAGAGCACGAGAGGGAAGAGGGTCAGAGGGAGAAGCAGACTCCCTGCTGAGCAGGGAGCCCGATGCGGGACTCGATCCCGGGACTCCAGGATCATGACCTGAGCCGAAAGCAGTCACTTAACCAACTGAGCCACCCAGGCGCCCTGGGTTAGCTGGCTTCTTGGTGTTCCCACCGCCCTCTAGGGAATGACTGCCTCGAACCCCGATGATGCTGTGACCTAAGGATCTATCTCCAGTACTCTAAGCTGAGGGTTGGGGGGGGAGCAGAGACAGAGGATAGGTGTCACTCACCTCCTTCTAGGCAAGGTAGGGGAAGAGGGACAGGGCCAGTCTCCCCACCCTGCCTCTTCCAATGGCCATGACCCCCAAGCCCTTGGTCAATACCTGTTGGGCAACCACAGGACAGATTGGCAGGGACTGCCTGGAGGGGGAGGAGGGCAGAGCTGTTTGCTTCCTGAGGGGCAACTTTGGCCAACCCCACCCCTCCATCTGCACACCCCGCCCCCCACACCTGTGCTTGGGCCTGGGGCTTGGAACACGGAGGGACTCCTTGAGGTGTGGTCCGTGGTCTCTCCGGTGGTCCCAAACCTTGGTCCGTGGTCTCTCCGGTGGTCCCAAACCTCCAGGCAGCCCCTGCCCCATCCTCCAGAGACGGTGCAGGAACGAGGCTGACGGAGCTGCTGGCTCGTGGCCCTTGCCCACAGATGAGAGACTGTGGCTGCCAGAGCCCGGTCAAGCCAGAGCTGAAGTCTTGTGGCCCCAGGGAGGCAGGATGGGGTTTGGCCTCCTCCCTCCCGGCTCCCACAGCCCTCCCCTATCCAAGCAAGGGAGGGGCCCTGGGGGGGGGGGGGAGAGAATGGGGCGGGGCGCCCAGACTGGTGGGGGCTGGGCCCTGGAGCCAGGGATGCTTCCTGCGGACATTCTGGACATTCGACTCCCACATTCCTGGCCATTCCAAAGACTCCTCACTCCTCCTCCCTTCTCGCGTTCCCCAGTGCGGGGGGGGGGGGGGGGGGGGGGGGGCGGGGGGGGGGGGGGGGG